>NC_132808.1:32999478-33299478 GCF_048594095.1 Paramormyrops kingsleyae | reverse complement strand
TAAAAAGATGTATATATAAATATATAAATAGGAGCAGAGTGCAAGTACCACAATTTAGCAGCAAAACACACAGTGTACATCACCACAAGACATAGTGCAAGACAGTAGACAGTGCAAGACACAGTGCAAGTTCTTTGAAAAGTGACATGTGCATGGATGGAGAGACACGGAGTGTGGGGGAGAATTGTGTAGGGGAGGGGCTGTTATGAGTTCAGGAGTCTGATGGCTTGAGAAATGAAACTGTTGCAGAATCTGGCTGTTCTGGTCTTAATACTGCAAAGCCTCTTCCCAGAAGGCAGCAGGGAGAACAGACCGTGGTGCGGGTGGGTGGAATCCCCGATGATGTCACGGGCTCTCCTCAGACAGCGTTTAAGTGCAATGTCCTGGATGGATGGAAGAGAAGTCCCGATGATCCTCTCTGCAGTCATCACCACTCTCTGCAGCAATTTTCTGTCTGAGGCTTTTGAGCTGCCAAACCAGATGGAGATACAGCTGGTTAGCACGCTCTCTATGGTGCCTCGGTAGAAAGTGGTTAGTATGGGAGAGGAAAGGTGTGCTCTCTTCATCCTGCGCAGCAAATGCAACCTCTGCTGAGCCCGTTTTACCTGTGAGGTTGTATTTGGTGACCAGTCCAGGTTTCCAGTCATCTGCACACCCAGAAATTTTATGCTGCTGACCACCTCCACGACATTGTTGTCAATGGCGAGTGGTGAATGACTGGGCTGTTTTCTCCTGAAGTCGATGATCATCTCCTTGGTCTTTTCAACGTTCAGGATCAGGTTGTTATGCCTGCACCATCCCACCAGTCGCTTCACCTCCTCTCTATAGGGCTGGTCGTTGTCGTTCCTAATGAGACCAACCACTGTTGTGTCATCTGCGTATTTTATGATGTGATTCGAGGCAGATGCAGCACAGCAGTCGTGAGTCAGCAACGTGAACAGCAAAGGACTGAGGACACAGCCCTGAGGGGAACCGATGGAGAGAGTGATGGAGCTGGAGATGTTGTTACCGAGTCTCACTGACTGTGGTCTGGCAGTGAGGAAGTCCAGCAGCCAATTGCACATGGGTGTGCTGATACCCAGGGGGCCCAGTTTGCTCACCAGCTGCTGGGGGATGATTGTGTTGAACGCTGAACTAAAATCAACAAACAGCATTCGTACATGAGTGTCCTTGTCCTCCAAATGTCCTAGGCTCAGGTGAAGAGCAGAGGAAATGTAAACCTACATGGCCCCCACACATGTTCTGTAACTGCTGCTTTCTTGAAACTTGGCAAGTTAAATGATACTTATATTTAGTATGAGCACGCCGAATTTCAGAGCCCTAGCTCCTACGGTTTGGCCGTAGCGGCCGGTCAGCTTCGTTTGAGGCCTAGTTTTTAATGTCTCCATTGACTTAACATTGCCTATGTTAGCAAATTTAAAGGTCCACTGCGGGACTTTGGTAAGGGCCACAGTCATCAGACATCGTGTCCGCGACTCAAAAGCGCCCCCTACAGACGGAGCAAGTGGCGCCCCCAGTGGCGAAAGGAGGGATATATGTATAATCCAGAAAAGCACCGTGACATCGCGTCCGTGACTCAAAAGCGCCCCCTACAGACGGAGCAATTGGCGCCCCCAGTGGCGAAAGGAAGGATATATGTAGAATCCAGAAAAGCACTGTGACATCATGGCTGACTCAAAAGAACAACATACCGATGTTGCACAGGTGCCCCCAGTGGAGAAAGGAGGGATATACGTGAGGTCGATAAAAGCACAGTGACACTGTGGCTGTGAATCAAAACTATAAGATCTAGAAAAGCACCGTGATATTCTGGCTGTGACCGAAATGCGCTCCTTGCTGAATGGACAAGTGGCGCCCCCAGTGGAGAAAGGAGTGATATGTGTGAGATCAAGAAAGCACAGTGAGACTATGGCTGTCAATCAAAAGTGTAAGATCTACAAAAGCACCGTGATATCCTGGCTGTGACTCAAAAGCACACCATACTCAATGGACAAGTGGTGCCCCCAGTGGAGAAAGGAGGGATATGTGTGAGATCAAGAAAGCACAGTGAGACTATGGCTGTCAATCAAAAGTGTAAGATCTACGAAAGCACTGTGATATCCTGGCTATGACTCAAAAGCACACCATACTCAATGGACAAGTGGTGCCCCCAGTGGAGAAAGTAGGGATATTTGTGAGATCAAGAAAGCACAGTAACACTATGGCTGTCAATCAAAAGTGTAAGATCTAGAAAAGCACCATGATATCTTGGCTGTGACTAAAATGCACACCATACTCAATGGACAAGTGGTGCCCACAGTGTAGTAAGGTGCGATATATGTGACACTTTGGTGGTTAATCATAACTGGAAGACCAGTTGACCAAATAGCCACATTTACATGTATATATAAATAGTTGACCAGATAGCAGCATGATATCCTGACTGTGACTTAAAAGCAAACCATACTTAATGGACATGTGATCCATGAAATCACTGTGATGTTGTGGCTCTGCCTGAAAGCCGAACTGCAACTCTGTGGTAAGGTCTGCACTGATTAAACTTAACAGTCACTGTGTAAAGTCTAGAAAAGCACCATGATATCTTGGCTTTGACTTAAATGCACCCCCTACTGACGGAGCAAGTGTCGCCACCTACTGGTGGTGACAGGAAGGATATGTGTAAGATCTAGAAATGCAACATCAAAACTTAGCAGAACTGGAAAAGCTATGGACTTGTGTAAGATGCGTAAAAGCATAAAAATTATAAAATGTGTAACATCCATAATATCACTGTTATAACTTAGCAGAACTGGAAAAGCTATGGACTTGTGTAAGATGCGTAAAAGCATAAAAATTATAAAATGTGTAACGTCCATAATATAACTGTTATAACTTAGCAGAACTGGAAAAGCTTTGGACTTGTGTAAGATGCGTAAAAGCATAAAAATTATAAAATATGTAATGTCCATAATATCACTTTGTTAATATGGCTATTGACTAAAACATGCCTCCTGGTGGATGAAGTAGGCATTAAATTCACAGCAATGGTAAAAAGACGACATTTTAAACATTTTCGCATTTTCGATCAATTCTGTACCTCAATTGGGGATTCTAATTGACTGGACGGAAATGCATGATGCTGATCCACAAAACCACTGTTGGTACAGAAAAACACTGGCCGCAAGCCATTTTGAGTATGAGATTCTGGATTTTCTGGATGAAAAGGTGGCCTGGGTCCTAACCGTAACCATAGCCATAACCTTAAAATCCCCTTCCCTAACCATAAAACCCCCTTCCCTAAGCGTGAAACCCCCTTCCGTAACCTTAAAACCTCCTTCCGTAACGCTGAAACCTCCTTCCCTAACCATAAGACCCTCTTCCCTAACCAGTAGACCCTCTCCCCTGACCACATAATATAACCTAAACCGTGAAATCAGTAATTGGACCTAGCAAATCTGGCTAGGCCTTGCGTAACTATCAAATCCATAACTTGACATTAGCAAATCTGGGCAGCCTTTGTATAACTATCAAATACATCAATTAGACCTAGCAAATCTGGCTAGGCCTTGCGTAACTATCAAATCTATAACTTGACATTAGCAAATCTGGGCAGCCTTTGCATAACTATCAAATACATCAATTAGACCTAGCAAATCTGGCTAGGCTTAGCGTAACCAACAAACAGCTTAGGCAGCAGTGCGGGAAAGGGACTGGGACATACTTAGCCCCGTCGCAATCTCAAGTTAGCGTGTTAGCATGTCTTGGCATGCTCAGATCTGGATATACAGCTTCTGCGCCTCACAGGTGCGCAATCCGCCGTCGTCTCGAGAGTTAGCGTGTTAGCATGCTAGCATTTAGCATGTCTTAGCATGCCCTGATTGGGCCGGAACTTTTGATCTACACGTTCTGCGCGTCCTGGGCGCGCAATCTGCTCTTATCGCGAAAGTTAGCATGTTAGCATTGTTAACATTGAAACCGGAAGTGGGCGTATCTCCACCTGGGAACGTCGTAGACACCCGCAACAAAGTTCCTCAGATCCCTCTCCACCAGTAGATACCACCTGCACCAATCAAATCAAAGCCCGCCTACATGGAAAAAAAGTTACGACGTTTTTTCACAATATCTCGCAAACGGAGCAAGATACGGCCTTCCTTCGCACGCGTGGCGCCTATGCGCCAGGCCACGCCCCCTGCACCGGCCGGGGGGCGGGGCCAGGGGTGGTGCAGCCACAACAATTGCACCGTCCTCTCGCGATACCCTACTTATGTAGAGGTCTAGTCACTCAAAACTAAAATAAAAAAACTGACAACCGCAGCCAAAAGCTCACTACGCAACTAACCGCCAGTCATTTGTAGGCATGCATGCCAGTCGCCACCAGATGGCAGGCCAGAGCACCTAACCGCTAATCGCTCTAGCGCCACCCGGTGGCGACTTGGAGACCGGGCACTTGCAGATTCTGAACCGGCAGTGCCTGGGAGACGCGTGTACCAAATTCCAAGTCTCTGGAGCCGACGGTGCCTCAGAAATTAAACTGAGAATTAAAGTTGATAATCAGAGATGCAGCAACACATGTGTTGCCGGGACTCTGATTTGGGGAAAAAGGAGCTAGGCCTTGTCAAATGCTCATAACTTTTAACTCTAATGACTTACAAGCACCAAACCTTAGCTTAGGCATGAGTGCGGGAAAGGGACTGGGACGCACTTAGCCCGGATGCTCTAGCGCCACCCGGAGGCCACTTGGAGAACGCAGCGACTTGGAGACCGGGCACTTGCAGATTCTGAACCAGCACTGCCTGGGAGACGCGTGTACCAAATTCCAAGTCTCTGGAGCCGACGGTGCCTCAGAAATTAAACTGAGAATTAAAGTTGAGAATCAGAGATGCAGCAACACATGTGTTGCTGGGACTCTGATTTGTGGGAAAAGTAGCTAGGCCTTGTCAAATGCTCATAACTTTTAACTGTAATGACTTACAAGCATGAAACTTTGCATACTTCCTCATACATACATCTAGTTGACGCATGCCAAATTTCAGACCCCTGGCTCGTAGGCTTCAGCCGTGACAGACCCCTCAAGTCCTTTATGAGGCCTTTAGCTCTCTGAAATTAAACATTTAAAATTACACTAGACAAGTTCTCTAAGGCGTGGGCTCATGAAATTTTGCATACTACCTCATACATACATCTATTTGACGCATGCCAAATTTCAGACCCCTGGCACATAGGCTTCAGCCGTGACGGACCCCCCAATTCATTTATGAGGCCTTTAGCTCCCTTAAATTAGACATTTAAAATTACACCAGACAAGTTCTCTAAGGCGTGGGCTCATGAAATTTTGCATACTCCCTCATACGTACATCTAGTTGACACATGCCAAATTTCAGACCCCTGGCTCGTAGGCTTCAGCCGTGACGGACCCCCAAGTCCGTTATGAGGCCTTTAGCTCCCTTAACCCCTTGGGGTCGGCGGTCCCGCCGGCGGGATCTGACAAATTTCGTAAAACCGTTTAAATAACTGCCAGTTTTTGTCATATATACATTTTAAAAATACTCTCAGAAACCTTTGATGGTCTACTTTTCAAATATATATAGGTAGAAACTAAGTATATTTTTACAGCTTCGTGATACGAATTGAAAAAACAGGTGTGACTGACTTAAGCGTCTGCGTCTCGAAGCGGCTCTGATCGCCCACCCACTTGCAAATCGCGCTATTCGCATGATAATGACATGATAATCCGACAGCTAGTATTTGGTAAAGAAATATGTGAATACACCCATTGTGACCGAAATAAACAAGAGCACATGTCTTGGTAGTGTTTACACTGATCGGCTACAATATAGCACACCGATACGTCTCTGCCGCTGAAGCTTTGCGCCAGTGTTGCCACTTTCAGCAGCGAAGCTCATACCTGCATTCATGGCTCAGTGGGCTAAGCCTGTGTGCCTGCAATCACGTGGTCGCCGATTCAAACGCAGCGTATTTAGAACGTGAATAGCGATCTTCCGCTGAGAGCGGTCCTAAACGCTCGCGATTCAAGTAAAACAAAGAAAGGTGACACGATTTGCTTTTTTGCCTATTTAACCTAATTTTAAAAACTTTAATACTTCTGACAATGGAATTATTACAACATATGTCGCTGTTTAGTTCCATGTTTAGACAAACGTAATCTGACGGTTTTAAATTAATGCTGCTTTAGTTCCATGTTTAGACAAACTTAATCTAATGTCCATATGTTCATTACCACTAGGTGCGTCAGTTCCTGTCAGGAGAGTGCAGTAGCCCAATTGTCTTCATTTCGAAGCTTTTCCCCAGCATTTGGTACTTTACAGTTTTTAAACATCCATCAATCCATCCAACAATGCATTATTTAAGGTTTCAAAGTAACTTTGTTCTATCGCTGTTTAGTTCCATGTTTATAAAAACTTAAATTAACTACCTGCACCATTACAACAGTAGATTGTGCAGGTGTCACTTTGAAGTGAAATGTGTAGTTGCCTAACAGTTACATCAACCCCTGTCCATACATTTATTACCACTTGTTGCATCAGTTTTTCCAACAATAGGTGTGCGATCTCATTTAACCTGTAACCAAAATTAAATTGTTGAATAATTAAATACTGTGCCACTTGATGGATAAAGCAATGAAATAAACTCTGAACCATATGTAATCAGAAACCATATTTTTCTAGAAAAAAATTTTGTTTTGTTTTTAGGTAGCAGTTTCAAACATGCCCCGCAAGGCCCAGGCCTGTCCCGTGTAAAGTCATGTACATGAATGTGTCTGTCCACCTGCGTGATGTCCACAAGGTGGACAGCAACACAGAACGAAAACTGCTGAACTCCGTATCGTCGGGCAGATTCGCCGGGCCAATCAATTGCCCCGTGGCCCTCTGCCCGGGGAAAAATTTAACAATGATTGACCGCCACCTCAGGCTTCGGCACTCGATCAATGGCGATGAGCTGAAGCGACTGGTATTTCATCACATTTAATTTAATTGTATCTGTACAGGAATTTTCCACAACAGTTCATTGTCTTACACGATTATCTCCTGCCCAAAACCCAGATTACTGTCGGCAAGAAGCAGGCAGCACGGCGGTCGCTGCATGATTTTAAAACTGCTCAGACCACAAAAGTGGACGAGATGTCAAAGCTCAAGCAGCGGCTCCGACAGCTTGAGCAGGAGGTGGCCGAGCTTAGGGGAAGCTCCTCTGTGCCTCAGCAATTGGGATCCGGGTCACATAAGCAGTTCTTCAGTGGTAATAATTACAATTGCAATGTCATGATAAAATTTATAAGACTTAAACATTATGGAACTTAAACATCTTTTCCTAGACTTCTAGTCATTATGGCCTTTTAACATGGATGTCTTTGGTTTTGTATAAATTTTCAATGTCATGTCGTTTATGTCAGTGAACATAATTCTTGTCGGTGCGATTACATGGCTTAACTTAAATTTTCTGTTTTTCTTTTTTCCTTTTAGACTTGGTACTCCCGAGGTTTGAGGCGAGCGTCTTCTGGGTTGGCACCTCTGGGACTTTGACACAAAACCAAATGCTCGAAATAAAATGCATTAAGAGTTTTGTGTCCTTAAAGTGGGGCGATAAAGAGGCCCCAGCTCCTGCCCACCTCCAATTTCTGACAGAGACTGGCAGAATTAATGACTGGCTGTCTGAGCTAGACAAAAAATTCAAGGTCACAACTAATAAAAGCTATGTCCTGGCCGTGATCAAATTCTGCCAGTTTCTGTCAGAGTCGGACCTTGCCTGTGTCCAACTACGCAAAAAAGAAATCGGTTTCCTTTTTAGTCATCTGAGGGGACAGCTCAAACCATTATCTAAGTGGATAGTCAGACACAGGCAAGAGGTAAAGGAGAAGTCCCAGAGGATGCCAACCCGGGACAACCTCTTGGAACTGGCGACTGAACTGCTGACCCGGATCCCTCAATGTTTAGGTTAGTGAAAACCTAAGGCATGGTGATTGGAGGGAGCGTTGGCACCGGCTTGTCATCTTCCCCCTGCTCCCCATTTTTGTCTTAAATTTTATTGTTTGGACAGTATGACATGGCACTTAGCCATCTCTCCAATTTGACTCTCCCTGCCGGCCCCCCCTTTGAGTCTGGTCCCTTCCAAGGTTTCTTCCTCCTTGGCAGTTTTTCCTTGCCACTGTCGCCTATGGCTTACTCACTGGGGGCTTTGGGTGGGGATGCTGTAAAGCACTTGGAGACGATGCACTGTTGTGATAATGTGCTATAGAAAAATAAATTTGTTTAAAACTACATTCGTTTTACAGACGGTAGTCTCTCCGACGTCACGCTCACGGTTGTTGTTTTTTTTTTAATCTCACTTACAGATGCTCTGTCAGAGATGCCAGACAGCATCGTGATGAGAAACAAATGCATAGGTGCAATATGCACCTATATATTTGTTAACACGGGGCATTGCAGCAGCGAACATGCTGCTGCGAGAGGTTGCTGAGGTGCAGTCATCCAGAGATAAGGTGGTCATTCGGGTGAGTGTGTCTGCAGTTTATTTAGTAATTCTTTAGTCATTATGACATTGTAAACGTGGATGTCTTGGATTTTTTTTTCAGACAGTTAAACATTATGGGTGTTACACATCAAATTTCTGGACCGTGACAGCATTTTAAACGTGGATGTCTTGGATTTCATTTCAGACAGTTAAACATTATCAATTTTAAACATCATGTAAACGTTCACGCAAAATGTATCGTGTCAACCTGATCACATTTAATAACTGGTCATCTTGCCTTCATAGGTAAAGGACCACAAAACCTCCGGTTCATTTCGGAGGGCAAACGTGGCCCTCTCCAAAAAGGAGTACAGCTGGCTGCACCGCTTCTCCCAGATCCGCCCCGAGCTCCCTGGCTTCAGCTCTGCCGTGAAAAACTTTTTTTTCATGTCGTCGGGAAAGCCATTAAAAAAAATAAATGACACGGTGATTGATACATGCCTCGATTGCGGCATGCCCAAGGCCTTCACCGTGTCGCAATTAAGGAGTGGCGTGTCGACGTGTGTAAGTAAAAATCAAAAACAATTGTAAAGTCATCTTCTTTAGAAATTGTCTCAACCGTGATCGATCTCTTTCTTGTTCACAGATTGAGAGGAGCCTACCGGAGGACAAACGGCGCCTTGTGTCGCACATGATGTGCCACAGCACAGAGACTGCTGACCGCTTTTATGTCGCGGAACCTGAACTGGCCGAGAATGCCTCCGGCAGGCACTCGGCCTGAGCAATGTTCTGCGACCTTCTGGCGGTCGGCAGTCTCAGGGCGAAGAGGGCGGCCTGACCACTACCACCAGACGGCGACGCTCGGCCCCTATAATCATCTCCACCTCAGAGGAGGAGGAGATTGATAAAACAGAAGTCGAGCTGTCGGGGGAAGGCCCCAGTGCCGCCATATCCAGTCCGGGTGAGTCCAGCGTGGTGCAGGTGCTACCCCTAACATGTGACACAGAAGGTGTAAATGACCTGTGGAAGAAAATACAAGTCAATCACTTCAGCTAGGAAACAGCAATGGTGAGGCTAAAACAACATATTTATTTTCCAACAGGTGGCACTGCTCAGACGGGGGCAGACCTGGAGGAGGTACATGGCTCCCAGCCACAACATAACGTGGTAGTCCTCGACCAGCTGGGGAAGGAGCAGGGGCTGCCGGAGGTGGGGCTGGATGACCTGGAGGAGGGGCTGCAGCAGCTGGAGCATCTGCAGCAGGAGCTACAGCACCGGTGGGGGGAGGAGCAGGAACTGGAGCTGCTGCTGGAAGAGTCAGAGGAGGAGCAGTCTGAGGAAGAGTCTGAAGTAAGTTTCACCAGTTAATTATTTTGGTATTTGAAGCATTATAATACTTTGTGTGAACAGAAATGCATATATATGCCTGAAACTGAAAACATATCTTTCTCTCTCTGACAGTTCCCAAGTCCTCTGTCCAAAGCGGTCCCATTTGCTCGGGTAATGTCAAGCCATCAGATTTTTTACTTTTTAAATATGTCTGGGAAATGGTATGATGTGCAGTGATCAAAGAAATGTCATATTTCTTTAAAATGTCACAGAAGGCACTAGTCCGGCGAAGGTTGTCTTACCCGGACAACCTGAAGGAGATGTTACGGGAGCAATTTAAAGATTATTGGCAGCAGCAGCCAATTAGGACCGATATGGTTAGTATGCTGTTTGTATGCTGTCAGTTACTGTCACTGATGTATCAGAGACATGAATGAAACACAATACTGTCTTTTTCAGATCAACAGTTTTGTCTCAATCGCCAGTCCTCCTTCAAAAATGCAAAGACCTCTGCCTCACCATTGATAATGTCAAAGGCTTGCTAAAGCAACTGCAACAGTAAGCCACCTTCATTTAACATTTAAAACATTTAAGATGGTAGTGGTTACTACTACTACGTATTTACTGTTGTGGTTGCTGTTGCTGATATATGCTTGTTTTCTGCTTGTCTACATTTCAGATTATAAATCATTCACAACAGCAGGAAGATTTGTTTTTTTTTCTTCCCCATTTTTTTTTTTGTCTCCAAGTATTTTATGATTTTTATTGTTTTATTTTTTCCCCCCCACTTTACAGCTGCTGTTTTTATTTTTGTCAAGTAATAATAATAAAAAAAATTCACATGTAAATAAAGTGGTTTTTGTTTAATTATTTTCTGAAGTTTTTCCTTGTCATCTCCTCCATGAGTCACTGTGCATAGGGTTATGGTAGGCATACTTTTTAACTGATGGGTTCATTAAACACAAGGCGCTGATTGCAAAGTGTCCAAATGACGGACTTAGACATTACAAATCTTAAACATTTATATCACGACACAGCTTTTAAACAAATTTTGGTTGAGATACTTGGATGTTACGGCTTTAAAACATTTAATTACTGATTTCTAGTCATTACAGCTTTTAAATGTAGGTGGCCTGCACTTTACTTCAGATACTTAGACATCACTGCATTTAAACATTTAATTCCTGGATTTCTAGTCATTATGGCTTTTAATTGTTGCAGTGTGTGGTAAATTGTCTAAGTTACATGAGCAGTCTTGCTGTCCACTCACGTTGTACAGCGCGGACATCGAGGCAGAGGACAACACCAGGGTGAATGCCAAGGATGGAGTGGCTGTGGAATCCGTTGGCGTATGTCAGCATCTCAATGCCAGTGACGGCCAAGATGGCTGCCACAATCTGCGCAGAGGAACAGGAAGTGTCTTAGGATGGCAGGAGAAAGATCATAGCATAAACAAACCGAGATGGTAAAAAACAACCCACTGAGACATTATGGCCTTTAAACAAATTTTAGTTGAGATTCTTACATATCATGGCTTTTAAGCATCTAATTACTGTAGTTTTAGTCATGGATTTACATTACATTATGGCTTTTAACCCTCTGTGGTCTAGGGGTTACCATTTATCTCAGAGTGAGATAAATTAGACTAATGTTTAACCCTTTCATGCACGCACTATGAAAAAAATTGTCTAGATTTTTTTTATATTGATTTTATTACTCTAAATGAGGCTAAAACTGAAAATCATTTTTAATTTTTTAAAAATATAATTTTATATAGAAGTTATTTTACTGTCCACGTATGTGGACACTGCGCAACAAAGGGGTAAAAATTAATAAAGAGAGACGTCAGAAAATATGGACCATTATATAACTTTAATGTAAAAAAACAACTGGTTTTTCAAGTATATAATGACAGGATGTGTTGGATATATTATTAAGCTCATAAAATGATTTTTTTAAACATGCTGTGTAACATATCATGTTTAAACCGTATCAAAATTATTTAAAAATATGTTTCAAGTTTAAAATTTAGATTTTTACAATCATATCCTGTTATTTATAATATGTAACAGCATATTATGATTTTAACATATAATTTAGAAGATAATGTTTTACAAACATCTCAAACAGTTTTTTTAAATGTTTCAAGTTTCAAAAGCTGATTTTATAATCATGTGTTATGTTATAAACAGCATATAAAGTATTTTTAACATGCAATTTAGAAGATAATGTTTAATAAACATATCAAACATATTTTTAAAATGTTTCCAGTTGAAAAATGATTACAACAATATTATTATATGAAAAACATGTAAGAACTAACGTTAAATATATCTCTGATTTATATATAACTGATTTTTTTCCCCCAAATAACTCCTCTATCTTGTGTGAAAGCCCTCAAAGCAGTCAGGACAGAGTGCAACCTGACATGTGACACAGATGAATCTGGTCTTCTTCTGGCACCTCTCAAAGCGGCACCTCATGGCATTCTTGATGGGTGCACTTCTTGGCCAGTGCTGCCCAATCCCGTACCGCACCTCATGGACAGTATTGACCTGATGCCTTCTCTTTGGAGCCTGTGTCAGGCTTGGTCTTCCCCTGCGCTTTTCCAAGGACCCAGCACTGATCAGACCTTGTGCTATTGTTGATTTAAAGCTTAAAAGGTCTAATTCTGCTGCTGTATTTTTTCTCTGGTAAAGGCGCCATGCATTCACACATACAAGATCTAAAAAATGGAAAAATATGCGCATGTACCACCTCTTATTTTTTCTTCTGTTGGCATATGTAGCCAGGCACTGGTCGACCAAATCTACACCACCCATGTGCGTGTTGTACAAGGCAACAGAAAACGGTCGAGTGATATCGATTAAGGTTGATTCTGTCTTTTTCCACCTGGTAGCTTTGTCTTCTGGATGTTGTCCTGCGCATGTTGACGCTATATGAATCAAAGGCCTGTCTAGCCAGCGTGTGACAGTGATGTTATCTGCAGTGGATACCACAGATGTAGTTCCTCTTCCCTTGTTTTCCATTTCTTTTTCTTCAAGCAGTTTGGTCCCGGCGCCCTTCAAACGGTTGGCACGGCAAGTGCCTGTTGCCTCAATGCCGTACAATTTCAATTGCTCCAGGAGGGGAATTGAGCAAAAAAAATTGTCGAAAAGAACCTTGTGGCCATTGTGGTGTAAATCATTACACAGACGAATAACCACCTCTGGAGCCATTCCCAACTCTCCCACATCACCTCGGTACAGTTCAAACCTGTACATGTAGCCTGAGCTACCAGCTCGTACCCACACCTTGAATCCCCATGGCTTCGGTTTTTTAGGGGTGTATTGTTTGCTGGAATGCCGGCCTTTGAATGGGATAATTTGTTCATCTATCGCGTGAAATTGTTCAGGAGTCATTGCTGAGAGGAACCGCTCCTGCAACACATCCAGAACTGGCCTCAGTTTGAAAAACTTATCGCCAGTAGACTGTGAGTTGTTATCCACAAAATGGAGGTATCTTTTTATCTCCTCAAATTTTCTAACAGACATAGAATCAGCTATTAAATGTTGTCGGAGGCCAGGATTTGAGGACCAATACATCCTTGTTCTTGGGTATTTGATGTAGCTCATGGTCAAATTGATTCCCAAAAACACTCTTAGTTCTGCAGAGCTGAGATTGAAGTTGTTTTTTCCCTATTGCAGAGCATATAAATTGGTTTGGAAGGTGATTTCCTCTATTAAGGAGTCAGGAAAAAGACTTGAGAATAGGTCTAAAGGCTTCTCACCCTGTGCAATTACATTGACCATCCCAGTAAAGGCAGGGAGATTTCCTTGATACAGATTGTCCCTACGTGCCCATATTCTGTTGTTCTGACTACCTCTTCTCCTGTAAGGACCGCTTCCATTACCATTACCTCTACCTCGTCCTCTTCCTCTGCCGTCCACCATCTCAACCTCTTGTCTGCTTGTGTCACTCTCTGTCTCATTCTCTGATGCTCCCTCATCACCCTTTGCCTCATTCTCTGGTGGTCCTTCTGTGTCACTTTCTGAATCTGTGCCAGATGCTTGTGGTAGGTAATCCTCATCACTGTCATCACTGCCATCACTATCACTTCCACTGCTCTCTGGGATTTCCTCAACTACTCTGTACTGAGAAGATTTGGGTAGTTCCTGGTTGAAAGGGAAAATGTGATTGGTCTCATTGGTCTCGCTCTCTGTCTGTGTGTGTGTGTGTGTTTGTTTGTGTGTATGTATAAAGAAACTATCTAATGTCATAGTATATTTCTCTATGGAGAACATGCACACCTCTCTATATATTTCTGTAATGTTGTCACTGAAAGGCAGTACACATAATTTATAATATGTAGTGAGATCATTATTTATGTTTATATGTTTAATAAATGTTTGTTTTCTTGTAATATAAAGTAGTTAAATTAATCTTTGAACAATATAAATAAAAAAAACCTCCCTAATTACAAAATCAGATTTTTGGTCATTTAACTACTTTGTTGCGCAACGTCCACATATGTGGACAGTTCGTTTTCAAGGTCTGCAAACTATATTTTACCTCAAATTTCATTTCTAAAAACATAGAATTGTCCAACATACTATCCTGTACATCATAATATTTTTTTTTACCTGATTTTGCCTTTTTTAGTAGAACATTTTTACAGAAATGCCTGGAGCATTTAGCACATGGCCATTACGGTCAGCCATGTTGAATTAATGATGTAATCAAACAGTCAATATTCCAAATACAAGATTATACATATTGTTAATATATAGCGATGAATCTACTAACACTGCCCTCAAGTGGTTTGGAGTATATCAATATGATAAATAAATAGGAAATGCAGTTAAATTTACAGTCCTCAAATGTGGACGTTGTGCATGAAAGGGTTAAACGAGGTTGACATTGTATGGTATGGCTACTTACCTAACAAAAATGGCGGTGCGCATGCGTGTTACATTCATTGCCGATTTTAAATGTGGCATTAGTGGACTTGTCATCTGTACAGATTTTAAATGTGTAATCACTGGACGTCTAATAATTACTAATTTACTGCTTTATTTTTTGTCTTATTACATTTCATAGTGTTCCAGTAACAAGAGGGACGGTGTTTTTTATTTCTTTCATCATAAGATCACTTTCTATTTTTGTTTAGCAAATAAAAAGCTTGTTGTATAGCCAATTAAAAGATGTAAAGAAATAAAAAATGTGGGAAAAATAAAAGGTTTGGTTTACAGTCAGTGTCTCAAAGTTTTTCAGCTTGTCCCCTGTATGAGGTACTGTCCATGGGTCATGGTAAGTATGCAAACACAGTAATTGAGCAGCCACTTTTGCCATGACAGTCAATACATGGTTGTGTCAAGTGTCACACTGATTGGTTCATTAAACAGAAGGCACTACTTGTAAAGTGTCAAAACGACAGACTTAGACATTACGGATCTTAAACAATTATATTACGGCATAGCATGGTGATGACACAGCTTTTAAACAAATTTTGGTTGAGATATTTAGACGTTCAGGCTCTTAAAAATTTAATTACTTGATCTGTAGTCATTACGGATTTACACTTGACTTTTAGTGATTACTGATTTTAAATGATCAGCAATCTGTTTCACTGTGGCGGTGGGGTGAGGGGCTGGTCTTTTTCATGTGCTTGTAATCGTGGGAAGGGGCGAGGCCACTAAAGTGCCTAAAAGTGACTAAAGTGCAGGCTGGAAGACATGTCTGGTAACAAGCAGTGTTTGGTAAGTTATGTCAAACATTTTTTTATTTGCCGTTTTTCTTCAAAACTAAGTTATGTCATGTCACCGTTTATCTCAGAGTGAGATGATTAGACTAATGTTTAAACGAGATCGACATGTTGTACGGTGACTGAGAAATGTCTGCTTACCTAACAAAAATAGCGGTGTGCATGCGTGTGTCACATTGGTCGCTGATTTTGGATTTGTCATTTGTACAGATTTCAAATGTGTAATCACTGGACTTCTAGTCATTATTAATTTCAAACCTGGCATTCTTGGACTTACAGCGGTTATGCATTTTAAATGATTTAAAATTAATTAACAATAATTTAATGCTTTGTTTTCTGTGGTGCATCACAATGGTAGACGAGGTTAATGTGCCTGCTAGTCCATTGCGAAATAACTTTGGTAACAAAGTTTAACCCTCAATGGGTCCTTGTCAGAAAGTTACGTTCCAGGGGCCTCATGTATATACGGTGCTTACGCACGAAAATGTTGCGCACGCCCGTTTCCACGCTCACGTCGAGATGTATAAAAACTAAACTTGGCGTACCGCCACGCACATTCTCACGGCAACCCCAGACAAGGCGTACGCAAGTTTCTGCTCGATTTGGCAAAATGGAGGCACCTACTGGCAAAATAGTGCTACTGCAGTTTCACTGTGTCAGACTCGCATTCATGACGCGGTCTGCATGAAATACACCGAAATTATTTGGCCATCGGTCACCTGATCGTAATCAATCTGTGACAATAAAACGGTGCAGGGAAAGACAAAAAATATTCCAACCATGGCTGCTCTTGCATTGTTAGAGGACATTGCAAATGGAAGAGTCAGAATAGAGCTCGTATTCAGGGATCATATACTGATTTCCTGGCCCATGATGATGACTGGCTTCTAAGTCGATTCAGATTTCCAAGAGCAATCCTTTTGGAGCTGTGTGCTAAACTGGGGCCAGCATTACAAAAGCAGACGATGAGGAATTGTGCTATAGGCTACCTGTTCCTTTACAAGTTCTGTCCACTCGCGGGTTCTTAGCCACAGGTGCTTTTCAGCGAGAACTTGCGGACTGATCGGGTATTTCTCAGTCAACACTGAGTCGCGCCATGCCGGTGTTGTATGGGACGGCAAAATCTGCTTGTCACCCAGATACATGGGCGTAATTTCCAGGGGGGTCATGACCACCTCCCCCCAATAATCATGTTTCCCCTGTCATGGGTGGAGACTTCCACCCCCCCCAATGTTCCAGCCAAAGTTATGCCCTTGCCCAGATATATAAAATTTCCTTACACTGTGGTTGAACAGGCAAATATTAAAGTGCAATTTGCAGCGATGTCCGGTTTTCCCAACGTAGACGAAGCTATCGACTGCGCGCACATTGCTATTAAGTCACCTTCAGAGAACGAATTTGCTTATGTAAATAGAAAGCACTTTCCCTCTATTAATGTACTCTATTAATGCATTGAGGGCACCTCTTGTACTGTTGTCTGTAAGAATAAACAAACAGAATAAACGAAAGTAACACCGCATCTGCGCCCTACGTGTTATACATAAACATGCAAGTAATTCAAAGAAGTATGGTACAAGAAAAACTCACCCGCGATGACATCAGCGTCCCCCTCACCCGATAAAAGTGTGTCCCCAATCATCGCAGCAACTAGTTGCTCAAAGGGTGTGAGACCGGTAATTCCGCTACCTCCACCTGTGCTGTTAAGACTTTTACGGTGAGCGGCCGCTCGTTTTTTCACGTCGATTTTAATGTCCGACCACTTCTTTTTAATTTCGGCCACCGTGTGAATTTTGGAACCAACACTTTTAACTGACTCCGCCACGCTGTGCCACTCCGTCAACTTTCGTTTATTGCTGATGCCACTTATACCACCAAATAATATCACTTTTCTTTTCTCGATTTCTGTTAACATGACCTCCACTTCACACTCGCAGAAATACTTCTTTTTCCCTCGTGGTTTGTCCATTGTTGTTTAAGAAAAACATAGAACAAAGCAGGCATTTATACAGATTTACATATGCAAATATACATAAATATGGGCGGGTCGGGGGAGTGGCTGTGGGCTCGTTCACGTACGTAAAATTTCACTCTCATTGGGATTTATAAAGGTAATGTGCGTAGATCTGTGCTTACGCACAGTTTTATGCATCTGGATTTTTTCTTGCTTACGCACATTCCTAGTTTTGTCCGTACGCCATGTTTTAGTGTGAATTCTACGCACGTTGTTATACATGAGGCCCCAGGTCCTTGGGGTTCAAGTTGCACCCCTATCCATTGGCATATATAATTCAATGGTACCAAGCTCAAATTCAATTAACTAAAGTTAAGATACATTTATTAGTTAACTGCATGATGCTTGCACAGCTTACGCAGTGAGATAGTGCAGTTAAAGGGGTTGCGGCAGTGGGGGGGGGGCAGCAGAGGGGACTGGTCATATAATGCACATTCCGACTGTATCCTCTTGCAGAATGCGTCGAAGAGCTTCAGCTGTGGAATACCTAGCCATGGTGTTATATCTTTTCTAACAGTTGAAATGTAAACAAAACAAAATGGCTGACTTTTTTTAATATCCGAAAATGTTCTAGAATATAATAACATAAAAAATTATAGTAGCAATTATCACTAATTAACTGAATTTGTCGATCATATCAATGTCATAAATTAACCATAAAAAGGGTTATGTAATAGCAACTGGACTTTGTTTTTCATAGAAGACGTTTTGCACTGCATCCAGAGTGCTTTCTCAATTCTGACTGACTGGCATAGCAGGTTGATGAACCCTGTGAAATCCTCAAGTTGTTAGCACTAGATGGTCACCTGTGGGTTTTTGTTGTTCCTCCTGGCTTTCATGTGTTTCACTGATACCACCTGAGGCCGAGCGTGAACGACTTTGGAAGCGTCTTGGCAAAATTGAAAGAACTGCATTGTAGGTGGACCGGGAGGACAACTGCTTCAAATGAACGACCGTCGTTGAACAGAGGTGGCCTAAGACGTCTATCACCTACCTACAATGCAGTTCTTTCAACTTTGCCCAGACGCTTCCACAGTCGTTCACGCTCAGCCTCAGGTGGTATCAGTGAAACACATGAAAGCCAGGGGGAACAACAACAACCCACAGGTGACCATCTAGTGCTAACGACTTGAGGATTCTACAGGGTTCATCAACCTGCTATGCCAACCAGTCAGTCAGAATTGAGAAAGCACTCTGGATGGAGTGCAACACTTCTATGAAAAACAAAGTCCAGTTGCTATTGCATAACCCTTTTTTAGGATAACCATGACCTGGATAACTGAGAATCTCCACAGACATCTGTCATAAATTAAGTTTTTTTTGAGGTGCATTTTGCACCCCCGAAGAAAGTATGCCAGCGATAATTGACGTCAACACTTTTTCTATCATTTTCTGCATGACCGTATGTAAAACTGGTGCACTTACAATGTCCTAGAGGATAACTGCTGTAATTTTAATAACAACATGGTAGTAGCCATAGAAATGGGCAGGGGGTGCAGAACGCACCCCAAGGAACCATTGAGGGTTAAAGCCATAGACTGCAATCTTAATAAAAACAAAAATGCCACCGTATATTACATGTGTATGCATGTTATATACAATCCAGTTTATTTCGACTGTATAGGCAAGTGCAAACGTAGCATTCATTCACTTATACTGATTATAGATTTGAAATGTTTTGAAATGGATTAATAATAATTTAATGCTTTGTTTTCTGTGGTAGACATCACAATGGCACGGGCATATTTTTTATGGAACCAGGAGATTGAGACATGTAAGTGACAAAGTATTGCTGATAGAATTAAATGGTGATGGTGATTGTCAAAATTATGCTTGTATGCCGTCGCCTCCATTTCATGAATAGTAAGTCACAACAATATATTTTGTTGGATATATACATAGGTAAAACTAAAATTTACATAATTAAAGTTATTTCATAGCATCACACAAGATGATGTATATGTGTGTGCATATATTACGATGTAGCTGATGTTGACAGCAACATCAAATAATTTGAAAAGTAAGCCATAATCAGTAAACATTGAAAACCTTAATTTGCTTGCACCACTACAAATCTTGCACTCTTGTGGTTGTCCTCTCTGATCATTCTCTTTTGTTTTTTGTCTTATTACATATCAGGCTGCAGTGGGATGGCATCATTTTTTATATATATATATTTTAATTGCCTATTTAATTTGATTTAATGTTATATATTTTATATATTAATTTTGATTGATATGTTAAAGTTATATAGTTCTTAAAATTTTTTAAAAGAAAGTTTTTCATGTTCAATCAGTGTCTCAAAGTTTTTCATATTATCTCCTGTATGAGCTATTGTACATGGGTCATAGTAAGTATGCAAACCATACAAGCTAGTGGTCTGAAATTTGGCCTGCATAAACTAGGTTCATGATTGAATTACTGTGCCAAGTTTCATGAGCACAGCACTGGGCTTTAGAAATTGCTAAGTTAGGCAATGCATGCGAATGGGGACATAAAAAAATAGGGTTAGGGGTTGCGGTTAGGGTTAGGTTTTTTGTTTTGAGGCAAGCCCCAAGTTCTGTGCCCAAAGGCAAGTTAGGCACGGGCCTATCTGGGTCCATCCCCTCGGTCCATGACCACAGCCCTCCCACAAATTGTGGTATAAATATATATTGCCCTCTGAAATTTAATCCTCCCCTTTCCAATTTCGATCACAGGTACCGGCGACGGTGAAAGCAGGACGACTGCAGGTAAGTATCCGGCACCGAGCAGCCAACCCGGAGGGACCTTGGAGCAGCGACGTCACCAACAGGTAAGTATTGCCGTAAATGACCTTATACCAGGTTCAATGCCCTCCTATCGGGGTCCTGGAGCTCCATAAATCACCTTTCATCAGGTTAATGCCCATAATAACTGCCCTATCTCCTCAGGGACTTACGTGCTGGCGACTACCTGTGGATCTGTCACAAAACTTCTCGGGCCCCCCGGAGGCACCTCCCGGCGCCATGCACCCCCCAAAGGCAATCCACTTCCATCCACGATCAAACACAGTCCCTATGTTACCAAATACACCACAACTGTGGCACACATCCTTCCTCCTCGGTGGTCAGAGGGAAATGAATGAGTCACAGAGGGTGTCTCTATTTATAGGGCGGTAAAGTAACTTTACCAATTATAATATTAACCATAGGATTAAACACCCTTAGGGTTATGGCTAGGCCAAAATAGACCTTAAGGTTAGGGCCCCAGGCTCTAACAGCCTTAGGGTCCAAAGGTTAAGTTTAGGGCCTAGTGGGGGTTTAGGCCATATTACTTTAAATTTGGATGGCCGTGATCTGTCCTACAATAAGGTTCTAGGATCAGGCTCCGACACGTGTTTCAGGGAACCGGCAGAAAAATTAGGCCGATATAGGCCTCGAGGCTGGTGGTACATGAGGTGAAGGGATGTTGAATGACCCAGATGGCACTGGCAGGGTAGGTTTTTTGATTTGGGGCAAGCCCCAAGTTCTGTGCCCGAAGGGTTAGGTGTTAGGGTTTTACGGTTGGGGTTAGAGTTTGTAGTTGTGGTAGGAGTATGGGTTTGGGGCAAGGACTGGGAATGGGGTTAAGATAGGGATAAGGGTAGGGATTTGGAAATGTGGTCAGGATATAGATTGAGGTTAGGGTTGGTAGTCATGGTTAGGGTTAGAATGAGATTATGGTTACGGTGTTGGATGTGGGTAAGGGTTAAGATTAAAGTATGGTTGTGGCAATGTGGTTATGGTTAGAATCAGGGCCAGGTTTTGGGAATGTGGTTAGGGTTAGAATTACGGTTAGGCTTTGGTGGTGTGGTTATGGTTATGATGTGGGTTAGAGTTAGGTGTTATGGTTTTACGGTTGTGGTTATGGTTTGCAGTTGTGGTAGGAGTATGGGTTTGGGGCAAGGACTGGGAATGAGGTTAGGATAGCGATAAGGGTATGGATTTGGAAATGTGGTCACGATATAGATTGCGGTAGGGGTTGGTAGTCAGGGTTATGGTTAGAATGAGATTATGGTTATGGTGTTGGATGTGGGTAATGGTTAAGATTATGGTATGGTTGTGGAAATGTGGTTAAGGTTAGGATCAGGGCCAGGATTTGGGAATGGGGTTAGGGTTAGAATTATGGTTAAGGTTTGGGAATGGGGTTAACCCTTTGGGGTCTAGGGGTAGGAAACACACTTTCACTGACTGGGGCATGATCACACATTTCTTCAAATATCATAAACTTAATTCATGGCAAATAAATTATTTCTTATATATTTGTTTTGCCATTACACTCATCTTTATTTTAATATATATTGTAAATATGTCAGATTTTTGTTAAGTTTGAAATTTGACATCAAAGTATAGACATTGCAAAATGCAGTTTGGAACACTTGCAGAAACATTATAAAAGTACATAGTAAGCAATGCTGGAAGTTTGTTTTGATCCCAGATATCTGATCACCAAAGTCTTGGCTACATGAAGATGACTAAATGGTGTAGATGCAACATTCATTTGGATAAATAAATAAGAAAAACCTAACTGATGTCACTATTTCTGGCTCCTTTCATTGAATATGTAGCAACTTTCATGTGTATCAATGAGCCATTGTCACCTGGCCACGTCCCCAACCCCCTTTTATGGCGCTGAAGGGGATGTATCTGGATCGCATTTCACCGTTGCGCTGTTAATCAAATTACCATGCGAATGCGATTTGAATACGCGCTAATGCGGCTATTTATAATGTGAATAGCGATCTTCGGGTGAGAGCGGTACTACACGCCCCCGATGTAGGTAAAACAAAGTAAGATGACATGGTTTACTTTTCTGCCGATTTAACCTAATTAAAAAAACTTTAATATTTCCGACAATGGACGTTTTGAAAAGAAGACAGATTACGGATTTAGCCAGCGTTTTTTTCATAATTCTACATTAAGATTTCAGCGAGATATAAACTGAAATAGACGGGAAAAGTACGCGATGTCGCCGACGACATACTCGACCCCAGAGAGTTAAATAGGCAAAAAAGCAAATCCTGTCACCTTTCTTTGTTTTACTTGTCGGGAGCGTGTAGGACCGCTCTCAGCGGAAGATCGCTATTCACGTTCTAAATACGCTGCGTTTGAATCGGCGACCACGTGATTGCAGGCACACAGGCTTAGCGCACTGAGCCATGAACACAGGTATGAGCTTCGCTGCTGAAAGTGGCAACACTGGCGCAAAGCTTCAGCGGCAGAGACGTATCCGTGTACTATATTGTAGCCGAGCAGTGTAAACACTACCCAGACATGTGCTCTTGTTTATTTCGGTCACAATGGGCGAATTCACATATTTCTTCACCCAATACTAACTGTCGGATTATCATGTTATTATCATGCGAATAGCGCGATTTGCAAGTCGGTGGGTGATCAGATCCGCTTCGAGACGCAGACGCTTAAGTCAGTCACTCTTGTTCTTTCTATTCGTATCACGAAGCTGTACAAATATATTTAGTTTCTACCTATATATATTTGAAAAGTAGACCGTCCAAAGTTTCTGAGAGTATTTTTAAAATGTGTATATGACAAAAACTCACGGAGTTATTTAAACGGTTTTGCGAAATTTCTGTCCGATCCCGCCGGCGGGACCGCCGACTCCAAGCGGTTAAGAGAATCATCCCCCTAGTGCAGCGGTGCCCAATCTTATCCACAAAGGGCTGGTGTGTATGCACCTGTAGATCAGCTGTTCAAACCCAGGTGTGAGGACTCTTCAGCCGATCAGTCCTCTAATTAGTAATCTAATTAGGGAGTTGCAGCTGGCCCTTTGCGGATAAGATTGGCCATGACTGCCCTAGTGAATGTGAGACATGTAAGTGACAAAGTATAGCTGATAAAATTTAATGGTGATGGTGATTGTCAAAATTATCGGTGTATGTCTTCATATTTCAGATGAAGATCACGAGCTGCAAGCAGCTGTCCAAATTTATTTGGACATTTTTAATGACTTCGGATTTTGTGAGTGGAGACATGTTAGTGACAAAGTATAGCTGATGTAATTAAATGGTGATGGTGATTGTCAAAATTATGGGTGTATGTCTTCATATTTCAGCCGACGATGAAACGGTGCCTGAAATAAATGATGAGGCTGAAAGTAAGTCACACCAATGTGTTGTCTTAGATATATACACACATGAAACTGTATTTTAAGAGAATCATCCCCCTAGTGAATGTCAGACATGTAAGTGACAAAGTATAGCTAATAGAATAAAGTGGTGATGGTGATTGTCAAAATTATGGGTGTATGTCTTCATATTTCAGCAGACGATGCAACGGTACCCGCTTCGGGTGACAAGGCTGAATGTAAGTCACGCCAATGTATTGTCTTAGATATATACACATGTAAAACTGTATTTTAAGAGAATCATCCCCCTAGTGAATGTCAGACATGTAAGTGACAAAGTATAGCTAATAGAATTAAGTGGTGATGGTGATTGTCAAAATTATGGGTGTATGTCTTCATATTTCAGCAGACGATGCAACGGTCCCATCGTTGGAGCCTGCCTCACCTGACGAGGCTGAAAGTAAGTCACACCAATATATTGTCTTAGATATATACACATGTAAAACTGTATTTTAAGAGAATCATCCCCCTAGTGAATGTCAGACATGTAAGTGACAAAGTATAGCTAATATAATTAAGTGGTGATGGTGATTGTCAAAATTATTGGTGTATGTCTTCATATTTCAGCTGAAGATCCTGAGCTGCAAGCAGCTGTCCAAATTTATTTGGACATCTTAAGTGACTACGGATTTTGTGAGTGGAGACATGTTAGTGACAAAGTATAGCTGATGTAATTAAATGGTGATGGTGATTGTCAAAATTATGGTTGTATGTCGTCATATTTCAGTGGAAGATGCAACGGTCCCGTCGCCTCCATTTAATGAATAGTAAGTCACACCAATATATTTTGTTGGATATATAAAGGTATATAGGTAAAACTAAAATTTACATAATTAAAGTTATTTCATAGCATCACACAGGATGATGTATATATGTGTGTGCGTATATTACGATGTAGCTGATGTTGACAGCAACATCAAATAATTTGAAAAGTAAGCCATGATCAGTAAACATTGAAAACCTTAATTTGCTTGCACCACTACAAATCTTGCACTCTTGTGGTTGTCCTCTCTGATCATTCTCTTTTGTTTTTTGTCTTATTACATATCAGGCTGCAGTGGGATGGCGTCCTTTTTTTTATATATATATATATTTTAATTGCCTATTTAATTTAATTTGATGTTATATATTTTATATATTAATTTTTTGATTGACATGTTAAGTTATATAGTTCTTAAAAATTTTAAAAATAAAGTTTTTCATGTTCAATCAGTGTCTCAAAGTTTTTCATATTATCTCCTGTATGAGCTATTGTACATGGGTCATAGTAAGTATGCAAACCATACAAGCTAGTGGTCTGAAATTTGGCCTGCATAAACTAGGTTCATGATTGAATTACTGTGCCAAGTTTCATGAGCACAGCCCTGGGCTTTAGAAATTGCTAAGTTAGGCAATGCACGCGCTTTTAATAGTAAAAGGGGCAAGGTTAATTGAGGAGGTCCTTCAGCTGAACACTGTGATCTAAGGGGCTTGAAATTTCACACAGATAAACTAGTTACATGTATGAATAAGTGTGCCAAGGTTAATTCGCGCAGCCCTTACCACTCAGCCGCAGCGGGCTTTAGAATTTGCCAAGTTAGGCAATGCACGCGAATGGAGACATTAAAACCTAGGCCTCAAGCGAAGCTGACCGTCCGCTACGGCCGAAACGTACGAGCTAGGGCCCTGAAATTCGGCGTGCTCATACTAGATATAAGTATGAATTAACGTGCCAAGTTTCAAGAATGCAGCAGTTACAGAAAATGTGTGGGGGCCATGTAGGTTTACATTTTAAATCCCTTTTAAGCGCTAAAGTGGCAGGTAACCTGAGGGGATCCTGCGGCTGAACCGTGTGAGCTAGGGGCTTGAAATTTCACACAGATAAACTAGTTACATGTATGAATACGTGTGCCGGGTTTCATTAGTGCAGCCCTTAGCACTGAGCCGCAGTGGCCTTTTTAGTTAGGTAAAGTTGCTAATGGAAGCTAATGCACACATAAAAAACTAGGCCTCAAACAAAGCTGACGGGCTCTTACGGCCCAGTCATGTGACCTAGGAGGCTGAAATTTGGCATGCATAAACTAGATATATGTATTAATTAGTTTGCCAAGTTTCATTAGTGCAGCACTTACCACTGAGCCGCAGTGGGCTTTAGAATTTGCCAAGTTAGGCAATGTTAAGTCAATGGAGACATTAAAACCTAGGCCTCAAACGAAGTTGACCGGCCGCTATGGCCGAACCGTACGAGCTAGGGCTCTGAAATTCGGCATGCTCATACTAGATATAAGTATGAATTAACTTGCCAAGTTTCAAGAATGCAGTAGTTACAGAACATGTGTGGGGGCCATGTATGTTTACATTTCAAATCCCTTTTAAGCGCTAAAGTGGCAGGTAACCTGACGGGGTCCTGCGGCTGAACCGTGTGAGCTAGGGGCTTGAAATTTCACACAGATAAACTAGTTACATGTCTGAATAAGTGTGCCAAGGTTCATTCGTGCAGCCCTTACCACTCAGCCGCAGCGGACTTTAAAATTTGCCAAGTTAGGCAAACTAGGCCTCAAACGAAGCTGACCGGCCGCTACGGCCGAACCGTACGAGCTAGGGCTCTGAAATTCGGCGTGCTCATACTAGATATAAATATGAATTAACGTGCCAAGTTTCAAGAATGCAGCAGTTATAGAACATGTTTGGTAGATTTTCAAATTTATGTTTTAATTTCGTTTTAATAGTAAATGGGGCAAGGTCACTTGAGGCGGTCCTTGAGCTGAACTCTGTGACCTAGCTGGCTGAAATTTCACAGAGATATACTAGGTGTACCTATCAATCAGTGTGCCAAGTTTCATGAGCACAGCAGTGACAGGGATGGTGTCCTTCATTATATTTTTTCCCCTATTGTAAGACCACACTAGACTTTTGTTCAATAAATATAAAGCTTGTTTTAATGCAATTTAAAAAAAAAAAAGTACAGAAATAGGAAAAGGAGCAGGGCGTGTAAGGTGGGTGCTTTTGAGTCACAGTGATTTTACGCACCTTACACAAGTCCATAGCTTTTCCGTTTCTGCTAGAATATCACGGTGAAAAATAAAAGGTGTTTCATTTATAATCAGTGTCTCTGAGCTTTTCATGTTGTCTGCTGTATGAGCTACTGTCCATGCAAATTTCTAAACGTTATGGATTTTAACCATTTATATTACAGGTTTTAAGCATACAGTTGGTGCAGATACTTAGACATCACAGATTTTTAACATTCATATTACTGGTTACTTGAAAGTGACGTTGTAGTAATTGAGGGCTTTGCGCCCGCAATTTATTTCACTAGGCGGGGCAAGCGCAGTTAAAAGGGTGCGCGCGAACATCTCCTTTGTCAGCGATAGTAGGGAGAGGGACGCCGACATCTGAAAGTGATTTGACGGATTTTGGTAAAGTACATTTAAAGTTCAAGAAATGCATTATATAAATCGTCAAAGTACCTGTTTCACAATGCATAAATGCCGTTTAGCTCCATGTTTAGACATAATTAAATCGACAGTTTGCACCGCTTTTTCACAATGCATAAATGCTGTATAGCTCCATGTTTAGACATAATTAAATTATCGATTTGCACTGGTTTAAAACAACCGATTGTGGTGTGTCTGGCTTTGAAACCAATGCTGTTTAACAACGCATATTACCTTTACTGTAACTGCTTTTTTGGCGGGCGAGGGGGGGAGCGGAGTTTAAATGCTGCGCGCCAACTTTGTCAGCCAGACATCCCTCTTGACAGCAGTGAATATACAGATTTTGGTAAAGTACATTTAACTCTTTCATTGTCGCCGCCTAGTGGTTCGGACGCATACGTCCGAATTTTCAATAACAGAAAAAAATGACGTTCAATAAAAGAAACAAATGTATCAAATCAACCAAAAACGGCTTGTTACACTACAAAAAAACTTTCAGATAATATCTGTAGAAAGTTGCGCAATTTTTGTGCCATGGTTTTTTTGTAACAAGTAAAAATAAAATGACCATGGTAGCCATCTTTAAACGGGTCGAGTGTCTGGAAGTAAAATATAAGTGTTAATAAAATGAAAACTAAGCACTTCAAACTATTTCTTTCACGGCCAATAATTCATAAACCGTCACAGTATTAAGACAAAACACGCATTTTTCCATAAATATGACTGTAATGCTCTCAAATAGGTTGCTCACTCATCGCGGAAAAATGTCAGTCGGCATTCTGTACATTCGTGCAATGTTTTTTATCTTCGGAGTTTTAGAAGAAAACCAGTGAATAAAATGACAAAGTTACCCTCGTTTGAAAGCTTGATCTCTTATGTACATAAATCAATCACTGTAATCCTTCATTGTCAAGTATTTTTTCAGATATATGCTCTGCTTCCCTGCTAGCACATTATTTTTTACGCACTGAACCTTTGCCCATGGTTATGTTTCACCATAATAAACTTTTTACATGAACATCAAATTACAGTGTCATTTGCTTCATCCAATAGAGGTGTGTCTAAGGTTTGCAAAATGGTATGGGATGTGCTGATTGGGCATTGTTTTTCGCGCTGGGGACAAGAATGCGCAAATTATTCTCTGCAGGTGCAGTATTTGTGGGAGTGTCTCCAGTACGCATTGCGCACGTAGTCTCCGTGAGTTTACCCAGTTATTTTCGGACAACAACTTTTTTGACTGAAGAAAAATGGCTCGGATGACTTTCACTGTTGAGAAAGCACAGAAGATGATTTTGAAGAGTGGTTCGGGGGAAGAAAGTGTCGCTTTTATCCATTGATTCGATGGAGGAGGACGCTTTTTTGCGCGGAGAGGATGCAACGCTCGACATAAGTACATTTATTTACAGTTTACATTTTACTCTTTTATTCTATAGATTTTTATAATTCCGTGATTCAGCAAATTACAATTAACATTTGCTTTGGTAACACTTGTATTGTGGTACATTGGGAAAAGTTCCGCATCGCCTTTGTCAAGCTTTGAAGTGTGCAAAGTAATGCAGCGCTTTTGGCTTTCACTTGGGCAAAGTTACGCGGGGCTTTGTTTGGGCAAAGTTATGCGGGGCACTTGTCGGCCTTGTTTGAGCAAAGTTATGCGGGGCACTTGTCGGGCTTTGTTTGGGCACAGTTATGCAGGGCACTTGTTGGGCTTTGTTTGGGCACAGTTATGCAGGGTTAGGGTTAGAAACAAAATGTTTCTTATGACCCATAAGTGGTAATGCATTTAGAAAGAAAGACGCTATCCCAAAACACTGCTAGTTACACTGCGGCCATTTTGGATAGGTTTTGGATAGGTTTGGCACAAGTCGTGTGAATAAAATATAGATTTTCCTACAAATGTGTGGTGATGTTGTGTGACAAAATGTTACTTATGACCCATAAGTGGTAATGCATTTCGAAAGAAAGACGCTACCCCAAAAAACACTGCTAGTTACACTGTGGCCAGTTTGGATAGGTTTTGGATAAGTTTGGCACAAGTCGTGTGAATAAAATATAGATTTTCCTACAAATGTGTGGTGATGATGTGTGACAAATTGTTACTTATGACCTATAAGTGGTAATGCATTTAGAAAGAAAGTTGCTACCCCAAAAAACACTGCTAGTTACACTATTGCCATTTTGGATAAGTTTCAGATTAGTTTAGGTTAGGTTTTGGATAGGAAAGGCTCCCAGTTGCACCATTTGCTCTTTCCTCCGTAAAACCTGTTGGGCTGCATCAAATGATATGAAATTGGGCACACATGTAGAAAACAAGTTTGGGAACCAGATTTTTAAAATTGGACCTATTCCATCATGTAGTTTTTTAAATATTTACAAAAATCCAAGACACAAAGACAGGTTTTTGTATTTTTCCAGCTGTTTTTGTTATATTCGCATGTCCATAAATTATACACAGGTTATTCATTTCGTTATTGAACTTCCTACAATCAATTGTAAAGGGGTCAACTTTGCTTTTAGGTATCAGGCATGTGTCTGTGACTTTTATATCTGAAGTTATAAGGTAATTATTCCAAAGAGGGAAGAAATGCCCCCCCATGCAAGGGGCCCCTGGTTCACTCCATAGGGTTAAATGTTTAAAAGCCATAATGACTAGAAATCCAGAAATTAAATGTTTAAAGGCAGTGATGTCTAAGTATCTGAAGTAAAGTGCAGGACATCTACATTTAAAAGCTGCAATGACTAGAAATCCAAAAATTAAATGTTTTAAAGCCCTGACATCCAAGTACCTTGACCAAAATTTGTTTAAAAGCCATGTCATCACCATGCTATGCCATGATATAAATGTTTAAACTCTGTAATGTCTACTGTAAGTATACCGTTTTGACACTTTGGCAATCAGCGCCATCTGTTCAATCAACCTTTGCATGCCTACCATAACCCCATGCACAGTGACTGGTAGAGGAGATGACAGGGAAAAGAAAAAACTGAGACCATAATTAAGCAAAAGCCTTTTACTGGTGGGGGAGATACTTTCTTTTCTTTAATAAGCAAACCAAAACCTGATATATTAAAAAAAAGCCACCACCAAATAAAAACAGCACTAATAAAATTACAGAAAAAATGGAGAAGGGAAGAAAAAAAAACAATTAAATAAATAAATATGTTTATCATAAATGAGAAAATAAATATAAACCAGAAAACAAATCGACAGATGGTCATCTTTGTAGTGACTCATTCTCTGAAATGTTGAAGCACAAAACAAGGATCAGCAACAGCAAGCACAACAGTAAAGAAGTAGTACTACCACTACCATCTTAAATGTGGCTTACCGTTGCAGTTGTCTTAGAAGTCCTCTGACATTATCTATAATCAGGTCCATCTCTTTGCATTTATTCAACAGCTCAGGGGACTGACTTAAAACTGTGTTTATCTGAAAATACAGTATTGTGTTTCAATTTATGTTTCTAATTTAAAATACATATAATAGGTGGCATTAATTGACAGCATACTAACTGTTTGGGTTTTCACTGGCGAGTGTAAGTGGTCTTGAAATTTATTTCGAAGAAGCTGTTTGAAGCACTCCGAGTATTCCAGCTTCCTCCTATAAAGTATCTTCTGAGATATTTGAAAGAATATGACATTTCTTTGATCACTGCACGTTAACACAGAGACAGAAATTTCCCAGACATGTTTAAGAAGTTAAATAAAATGCGTTGGTATTACCTTTGAATGAGGAACTGCCTTTGGGAGAGGACTGGGCAACTGTGACAAAGAAAAAGATGTTTTTAGCTTCAGAAATGTATATACATTTCTGTTCACACAAGTTATTATAATACTTTTAATTGCCAAAATAATTAACTGGTTAAACTTACTTCACAATGCTCCTCCTCTTCCTCCTCCTCCAGCTGCAGCTGCAACTCCGACTGCTCCAATTCGGTATCAACTGTTGAGGATTGGCCTTCTTGGCCACCCCCAGCAGCCATCGCGACACTGCTAGCTGTTGGAAATAAATATGTTGTTTTAGCCTCACTGTTCACTTGCTGAAGTAATTGACTGTTGTTTTCCTCCACAGGACACGTCACCTTCTCCATGATCTGCTGGTGGCAGCACCTGCCCCCCAGCAGTCTCTTCCCGACCCTCGCCATCATTCAGAGGTGAGGGATCACAATGTGATATACTGCTGCCCGCCTCCTCGTCTGAGGAGAGGAACACAGGTGCCGACCGTCGCCTATGGGTGACAGGCGAGCTGCCTGATTCCGTCTCCGGAGACCGCTGACTGCCCTTATGCCGCGGACCCTTGCTTAGGCCAGGGCCTCCTGGAGGAGCTGTCGGCCCCTGTGGACCTCAGCGAGTGTAGGGTCCGTGACATAAAAACGGTCAGCAGTCTCCACGCTGTGGCACATCAAATGTGCCACCAGCCGCCGCTGGTCCTCCGGGAGCCTTCTCTCTACCTGTAAACAAGAATGAGAAATCAATCACGGTCGAGACGATTTCTAAAACCAAAGGCTTTTGGATTTCGCCCGATTTTTACTTACACACGTCAAGACGCCAGATCAAATCTGAGAAATGCTGAACGACCGCGGCATGCCACACTCCAGGCACATCTCCATTACCGCGTCGTTCAGCTTCCTCATTGGCTGCCCCGACGAGGTAAAAAAGTAGATCCCGGGGGCAGACGAGAAGCCGGGCAGCTGAGGACGTAGGTTTGAAAATGAAACAAACCAGCCATACTCCTTCGACAGGGCCAGGTTTGCCCTGCCGAAGGTGCCCGATGTCTTGTGATCCCTCACCTGTGAAGGGAAGACGACGAGTTAGCCAACGCGGTCGGGTCCGTGTCTGGGCACGTGCGAGACACAACACAGTTTGCTTGAAACTTTTTACAGAACTCAGACACGATCATGACATGAGCAAGTTATCGGGCACTCACGTGAATCACAATGTGGTCCCCGACTGCCTGTGCCTCAGTGACCTCCCTGACCAACATGTTAATTAGGACACTGCTGCGGTGGCCACTGTTCACAAATGCATAGGTGGCAAGAGCACCTATGCATTTGTTCCTGGTCCTAATGCTGTCAGGGCAGGCTACTAGGGCATCTGTAAGTGAAATAGAAAAACGTGAGTGTGATGTTGACAGGAAACTGCCGTCTGTAAAATGAATGTGGTTTTCACTTACCCAGGCAGTCGGGGATCCGGGAACGCAGCTCCGTCGCTAACTCGGCAAGGTTGTCCCGGGTCGGCATCCTCTGGCTCTTTTTCTCTTTTACCAGCTGCCTATGTCCAATTAATTTTTTGGCCAATATTTTACCCTCTAAGATGCCGCAGCAGCCCATTCATGTCGCGCTGCTTTAGGCGGACACATGGGAGCTGGGCATCTATGAGGAATTGTACAAATTTTGTTACAGCCAATGTGTAATTTTTTGTTGTAGTCACCTGAAATTTCTCATTTAATTGGGAAAGCCAATCATTAATTTTTGGAAAATTATTAATAAATTTGAGGTGGGCGGGTGATGGGGCCTCATCATTATCCCACATGTAAGACAAAAAGTCTTTAATATATTTTAGTTCTTGCTGCTGGTTTTGCGAACATTTGCCAGAGGAGCCGACCCGGAACACATTCTCCTTATATTTTGGGATGACAGAGTCTAAAAGTAATAAAAGAAAAGCAGAAAATTACAGTTACACCGTGTAATCACACCAGCAACAACTGCTTTGACTTTCATAGGTGGAAATTAGCGTGAGAACATTTCAAACTGGATTTAAGGAAGCACTTCTTTACACAGCGTGTAGTCAGAGTATGGAATTGTCTTCCTGATAACATAGTGCAAGCTGAATCCTTGGGTTCCTTTAAATCAGAGCTAGATAAGATTTTAACAACTCTGAGCTATTAGTTAAGTTCTCCCCAAGCTAGCTCGATGGGCCGAATGGCCTCCTCTCGTTTGTATATTTCTTATGTTCTTATGTTCTTATGAGACTGAAATAAGTTTTATCGCAACAAAAACAAAATGATCATGAAAGATGCAGTTCATAATCATTAAGGTGCGGTTGACCTTTAACATTGCTAATTGGCAAGACAATAACACTTGTCTAGTGACCAATATTAAAAATGAAAAATTAAGACAATGATGAAACTGAGTAAATTTTCTTTACATCTTGATTAATTTTGACTTGCAGGGAGTCGAGCAGTCGGCACAGTTGCATGCTCAAGCCTGAAATTTAGACAGACAGCAGACAAACATCAGTCACCAGCGACAGCAACCATAACAGTAAAATAATAGTAGTGGCAGTAGCACATTAGCTTTTTCAACGTTTTGATGCAGCTTACTTTAGGAAATTCTTCACAGCATCGCTGATGTCACAATCGGGCACGAAAGGAAACACGGATCCAGGTATGCAGGGACGAAATCGTTTACTGGGGCCGCGGGGAACAAACAACGGAGCGTCGCCGGGTCGCCTAGGAGACCGGTCCTCTCTGCAGTGGCGCAGAGTCGTGGAGACGACTCCGATCTCGGAGGCAGGGAGCCGAGGACGAGGTACCAAGAGGGGACGCGCAGGATTCGTGGTCGAGGTTCGGGTGCAGGGTTCGTTAACCAGGAAGTCCGTCCGACGAGAAGGCACAGGAACGGGGCACACGAGGAAGGGGGGACAGGAGACGCCGGGCTCAGCAGGACAGGGAGGCTAAGGTCGGGAGCGGGTCTGAAGAGGGAAGGCAAAAAGGTGAGGATGATACACTCGGCGAACAGACAGGGCTGGGAGAGAAGGGCATACGAAAGACAAGAATCACGCTCAGTACAGCTTCCACACATCAGCTCAATACTTCGCGAGGAAGTGTTGTGCCCGCTCGGTTTATAAAGGAGGTTGATTGGGGACGGAGGCACTGCCCCCGTTGGGTCCTGCCCCCGTGGGCGTGACAGGACCCCCCCCTTGACGGCCGCCTCCGGGAGGCCGACGACGTTTGCGGGGGCGACCCCTAGGACGGGGGGGCGGTTTGTCGGGATGGGACAGGTGGAAAGCCGTCTTCAGAGCAGGGTCAGTGACTGCAGAGGCAGACTCCCAACTCCACTCATCCGGACCAGCCCCCACCCAGTCTACCAGATACTGAAGCAGCCCCCGACGACGTCGTGAATCTAGGAGGGTCCGGATCCGGGAGGAGGGTCCCTCGTCGGCCACAGATGGCAGGCTCTCACCGGGGCCGTCAGAGGGGGGCTGTAGTGGGCTGTATTTGACAGGTTTGAGAAGGGAGATGTGAAAGGTGCGGCAAATCCTATAGATACGGGGAAGCTGTAACTTCACCGTGACAGGTCCTACTTTGTGTAGGATCCGGAACGGCCCGATGTATCGGGCCGTGAGCTTCTTACACCCTGGGATCCGAAGGTTCTTCGTCGATAACCACACTTGCTGCCCCGCTCTGTAGGGGACTCCCGGTCGACGGTGACGGTCCGCCTGACGCTTATGGCGATCGGCTTGGTTACAGAGGGCAGTTTGGATCCGACGCCAGGCTTGCTGACTGTCCCGAAACCAGGCTTCCACGCGGGGCACTGTCCCAGGCGGCCAATCCCACGGAAATAGAGCGGCTGGAATCCAAATACGCATTGGAACGGGGTTAGTTTTGTGATAAACCCTGCTTACCTGACGTCCTGGCTTGCGCTCCTCTGCCCTCTGTGTCTCCTCTGTTCACTCCTGGCCCCTTCGTGTTGCCTGTGGGTGTTCCCTCTGTGTCCCCCTTCTCTGTTTGCCTGTCTGCGTTTCCTGTTCTTTGTCGTGTCTTGTCGTTCTTCTGGTCCCTGTTCCTGTTTTGTTCCTCTGTCCTGTTTCCGGTCCCCGCCTTTGGTTGATGTTTGCTTTTTGTCTTCCAGGTCCTGTTTCCTGCCCCGTCTCGTCCGTCGCCTCCCCTCGGGCGCGCCCGGTGTGCGTGCCTTTGGGGGGGGGTTATGTCACGATCCGCTCCGTCCGCTCCTAGTGTGTGCCACGCCCCCTCATTATCCACGTGTACTTCTCCGATTGTGCCCAGCTGTTTCCTATTTCTTTTGCCTTGTTCTCTGTATATCAGTCCACGTCTCCCCTTGTTCCCCAGATCGTGCATTGTAGTGTTACGTGTTGTCCGTATTTTGCTTATTAAACCCTGCTTACCTGACGTCCTGGCTTGCGCTCCTGCTTCCCTGCTTGCCTCCGTCTCCGAGCGTGACAGCTGACATCGAGCAGACTGTTCTTTAACTGTTTCATCGCCTGTAGCAGGGGAGGATCGTCTTTCACAAATTGGCAGATCTGAAAGATAAATATTTAATCAGTTTAATGTTTTTAATTTTCAACAACAAATGTAATTAAATGAAATTGTTCTTAGTCTCCTCATCGATTGCACGATTCAAGTCTTCAATTTCAGCCAGGATAGATTTAAAACTTTCAGATACTGCCTTCAATGAATCAGGACAAACATATGTTTAATAACAGCATATAAATTGATTTATATATATAAATATATATAAATATTTATGTTTATGTATTTATTGATGCAATGCCTCACCAGCTTGCCTTTTCATAATCTCGCAGATATTATTAAGGTACTTTGATAGTTGACGAGAACTTTAATCATGTATGTTTTTAGTTTGACCTATGTATATATCGATGACAATAAATTGTTGTTACTTCAGTCTCTTCATTTTTGCATTTCGGAGCTGACGCACTATCTTCATCTCCTGGTTTGTCAGTTTTACGGGACATTTTTGACATGATGATGACGATGATTATCCTGTAATAGATTAAAGTTTGGCTTTTCTATCTCATCAATTGCAATATATGACAATACAGAAGTAGACAAGCCACCATAAAGTCTCTTAGAATGACTGTGATTGACAACCAACCCTTTCCGTAATTGCACTATGTAGCGTGAAGCTTCATAGCATTGCCGTAATTGCTGTAATTACGTCATAGCATTGCTGAAATTATGTTATAGCATTTCCGTAATTATGTCATCTAGCGTGAAGCTTCATAGCATTGCCGTAATTACATTGTAGCATTTCTGTAATTATGTCATCTACCTTAAAGCTTCATAGCATTGCCATAATTACGTTATAGCATTTCCGCAATTACGTCATCTAGCTTAAAGCTTCATAGCATTGCTGAAATTGCATTATAGGATTTACATAATTACGTTATCTAGCGTGAAGCTTCATAGCATTACTATAATTACGTCATATCATTAACGTAATTATGTCACCTAACTTAAAGCTTCATAGCTTTATTAACCCTTAGGAGTCTGAAGGTGTTTTGGAGCCCTGAAGAGATTCTGACATGTCCTGACATTTGTGTATTTTTCAGTTACTTATAAACATATAAATGTCTAAAGTCTGATAACATTGTATTCAGCAGAAACTGGGCTACAATAATATATGAGCAGCATGTATGTACAAGTCTTTATATTGGAGAAAAAAACAGTTATGTGTGATTATTGAAAACAACAAAAAAATAAGTCACTGAAATTAGACCACAAAACACATTCATGACATTTGTGTACAAGACTTTTGTGACCTGGATCTTGTAGTGTAGAGGTTTTACTTCAAAATGATGTGACAATCATCTCACTCACTCATTTACAGAAAACAATACATTCATTAAAATTTTCTAAGACACTTTTTGTTTAGAAAGGCCATATGCGAGGAGGTGGGAATGCTCATGAATAATGCTGTAGTTCACACCAGAGAAGACCTGCATAATGAGCTGTATAATTACCCCTTTCAGTCAGGTATGGGACAGAGGAAAGTGCTACAAGAAAATAATTTGAGGACAGAAACATATTTCTTGGTTTGTGGTTTATTTAGCATGCATGTCCCGATGTGAGGTGCTGGTGAAGGCAAGGGTGATGCAGACACATTCCTAAAAACAAATAAATAAAAAAATGTTAGCATCTCAAACATTTACACCCGAAATGTTTGTGCTAAATAACATTACCGATAGCAGTATTATAGGCTAACCAAAACGGAGCCAAATATATATTAGCAACCATAATCTAAAGCTATCCAAAACGAGGTGAAATACATTAGAACATTTACAAACATCTGTAAACTCCATAAGGCATTATCTTAGCCACCAGGAAACAATATGTTTGCTACATAAGGCAGCATGTTAGCAGAGTTATCTACATGCTACACTAACCTAAATGGCATTGAAAGCCAATGTTTCACATAAGCTGACAAAAGCTAGCTGAAGTGAGGAAAATATTTACTAATATTAGTTTAATATTATCAAAATAAGAGTTATATAAGACTTAATAACTTACCCCAGGGCTGTCAAGTTTTGAAGACAGGCAAGAGTGACATTCCACAGGATGCCTTTTCATTTGTTGTTGTGTTGTATTTTACCCAGATACAATAGTACTATTTTCTGATTGGCTATTGTGTACATCCTTTCTTTTTTTTTGATTGGCTGACAGGCTCTTGGGGCAAATCTTGTCCGACTTCAACGTCATAAAAGGGGCTTGTTTCCGACGGGAAGCGACGTTTTTCTTGACGTTTCGTGACGTTTTCATCCGAGTTCCGACTTGGAGAGAAATAGTCGAACGCACCATAATGTCACTCAACTCAGAATTTCCGAGATCTGAGAGAAAAACGAATGCACCATTAGACTGTATGTGTTTTTAAGCCGGGGGGGCGTGGCCTTATACGCATGCTGCCCGGACTGTTTTCCGTGTGAATGGCTGTGGGCGTGCAGAAATTCTGTGCCTCTCCTTGGTTTCACATGAATTACATAAACTGAAAATATTTATTTTTAATTTAAATCGCTTTATTTAAAAGTAGACACTTTAAGCTTTATATAGATATATTTCTCATGTCTGTCTGCAGTATTCGCGGAGTTTCAGTTAATTTTAGTGACGTGTTTCAAAAAGATTTTCGCGGAGACTGAGACAGCTGAAAGCGCACCCTGTTTATTTTCTTTATTTTACAAAAGCACAATGTTTCCTGGAAATTGTTAGTATACATGAATAAAAGTAGACCATTTACAGATTAAAATGATGTACTACACTTACGTGTATGATCAAACATGACGACGCATTTTAAGTAATTTTCACGGTTACCAGAAAAAAATGCAAGTGTCCCCGCCGGCGGGTCCGCCGACTCCTAAGGGTTAATGATCTGTTTACCAAGTCTGGAGTTAACATTACAGCTTACTGTCAGTGTCACAAACTAACAATACAATGTCACTCCTCTTTTCCTCAAAAAGACGCTAAAGCTTCGAAAATACTATTAATGTCCCTATTACAAAAACTGCACTACTCGAGAAACATACAGTAAATGTGTTTGTGCTCTCTGAAAATGCATTTATTTATTCTTTGGGTAAGAGTTAATCTGCAGGTTATTTCTGTGACTGGAATATAATGTGATGTAGTTCATGAGGGACAGAAGATAAGGATAGCTGTACAGGAGCTAGCGAGCTAAACGCTCATTACCAGGTTTATATTTTTCCCATTTTTTGCATGGTAGTTTTGCAACGCATACTGTACAGTACAGTGTATATACTGCTCATATACAGTATGAATGTTATATCGCTTAACTTATTTGTATAAAAAGCGCATTAAGTAAATTCTCAGTTATTTTAATGCAGACGATAATACAAACAGTCAGTGGCTACTGTTAACAAAGTTCAATGGTTAACATTAGCGCAGGCAGTTTATTTACATTCCAGATTTCCCAAAACAGTATTTTACACACTCTGTGTTACATAGGTTTATTAGTATATTTTCTTTTTTTATCTTAACTAGATATTCTGTAAAGCGTATTTACAGTATCTTTTTCTTCACTAAATTCTCCTGTTCTCTTTAAGCAGAGCTCCGCTGTGGAGGCTTGGGTCAGACAGGTGACGGCTGGCCTTTTGGAGCTACTGGAGGAGCCTGAACAAGCTGTTGAGGGAGCTGGAATGACGTCACAGTGCAACAGATCTAGAATGATGTTTGGTCAGATCTATATTCTGAACATAGAATTGCAAAACGTCTGACAGTTTGGCGGAAACAAAGACTTAAACTGTTGCATCTTTGATAGTTTTTTTAAAAATAATATTTTAGTATAAAAGAACCAGATAGAGACTAATCAGCAGATGGTGTTATCCCGGTATTTTAATGACCTTTAAGCAAAATGCAACATGTACTGTATTGTATGTTTTAGACAAATTACTGTTTTAACTCTGACTATTTTTGGAAGGATAAATTTTTAAGTCATGTTTGCTTGTTTTAATTGTTGGGGATTTTCTTGGGGTATTGAAAAAAAAAACCATTTACTTGAACCAACTACTTCAATGGGCAGAAAATGGGAGACATTCTTAAATTCAGTCTGTCTGAATCGTTATAAACGCCAAATTTGGGAACCATGTTTAACACTAGCATCCCTGAAAAAATCAAGCTCTCCTCACAAGGAACCCCCCCCCCCTCACTCCCCACACAAGCTGCTCGCAGCCTCCTCAGCGCCGATCAACACTTATTGTTTTGCAAATGAAACGAGTTTCACGGTTTCAACCTCGAGTGAGCACAAAGACGTTTTTCTAAGAGTGTGGTCTGAGGACTCATGAAATACAGGTTGTAATATATCGTACAGTAATTTGAAATACAGTTCAATCCCCATTTCTCGTGATTCGGCAATTGCGATTTCAGTTTTCCCACCGTCAGCCAAATATATTACGCCGCAAACAGTGTAGACAGTGTTTATTTTGCTGACCATTACAAAACTGCCATGTCCACAAAACAGTGCATCTTTAATAAGCCATGTTTACAAACATAGCTATAGTGTACAGTACAGTATGTGCGCTGGTAGGGATTACATTTCTTCATCAGTTCATTTTCCACTGTGCCCCCCATTGTTTTTCACTATCATTCTCAGTACATTATGAAGTCCGGTGATTAATGTACTGCAGAAGTCTTGTGTGACTTTTGTCTCCCAAAAAGCCTCAATGGCATGAATGAGCTCTTCTTTTGTACCTGGCTTCGCCTCCTTTCGGATGAAGTCTTTCATCGAGTGCCAGACAAGCTCGATAGGGTTCAAATCCGGTGATTCTGGTGGAGTCTTCACCCAGTTGATTCCCTCTGCCGCAATGCATGATGCAGCAGCAGTGTGCTTTGGATCGTTATCCTGGAAGAAGCGATGATGCGGTCCAAAATATTTTCTTATATATGGTCCTGCAGCTGCTTTGATTATGTAATCTTCAAAAAACTGTCTGTCCATAATTCCTTCAAAAATTACAATAGGCCCTGCTCCATATCTTGAAATCATTCCCCAGACATGGACCTTCAATGGATGTTTAGGCCGTGGTTTGCAAGCCAAATGTCCCTTTTTTCGGAAACTCTGTCGGGCATAGTGCTCCAGAGCTACTGTTGTTTCGTCTGTAAACAACACATCACCCCATATCTCCCCCGACTCCATCCACTGAAGAGCTTGGTTTAGCCGTGCCTCCTTACTGCGGTCTCTCATCAGTTTTCTGCGAGCTCGGCGAACACTGGTGATACTCAGATGAACGCCGAAGTCTTTGAAAACTTTCTGCTGCACTTGCCGGGCGGTCATCTCATCATTAGCCAGGGTCATGTCGTCAATAGCCTTCAGGATATTGCTACAGAAATCAGAGATAACCATTAGACAAAAACAAACATAACTTGTTCTATGAATAAGAGTATCACACACTTGTTCAGTATTTGCTCATTCTTTTTATTACTTACTGGTGTAGTGTCTTTGGGTAAGAACGTCGAGGATGTCTCTCCTTGCAGTGATATCGCACAACACGAAGCGAAACCTTAATCCCCAATCCTGCAAAATGCTGCTGTATCTGCTGTGCTGATTTTCCACAGGCCCGCATTTGACGAATTTGTTGTGAGCACAGTTGAGTGATGTGCGGCATCTTCACAACACAATACAGTCGTTAAAAAGGTGAATAATCGCAGTGGTTGATCTGCGCAAAATTTAATAGCGCACAAATGGGCGCATCTCATTCTGGTTGGCTAAAATATTTACAGGTTGCTAACCAATTGGATTCTGCTGTATTTGGTCAGTATCGCAATCCAGGTAACAAATAAATAGCGCTCAAGTTTTTTGAGAGAATTACATCGACTCCATAATTCTGACAAGAATGGAAGCGGCGACATTCTACAAGACACAGCGACCACAACGTGTTTCAGCTATGGTAAGCAAGTTGTTCCCTTTTTTTGGGTGTGAGTTGAGATACTGTATGTTACCGTAAGCCCTAATATTGTGTACAGTATTATGCTTTGGTGTCATAATGTGTGACTGATTCATGTTTCTCTGGACACAGATGCCGTCCTCAGCAACCAAAAAGGTAAAGCAGAGGACACCTGCAACTCCCACCACGAGAGGAAAAGTAAGAATGGTGAAAAAGAGAGCGGTAAGTTGAATTAATGTACTGCATATTACAGTATATTAAAATACATTATGAAATAAATAATGGGTGAGTTCAGATATGTTAAGCTCTAATATTGTGTACAGTATTATGCTTTGGTTTCATAATGTATAAAATATAATTCAGAAAATATTAAATATTTTTGAATAGCATAATTAAATAATATCTTTTTTTGCAGGCTAGCGTTCTCTCGTCGCCGCTAGTTTACTTGGGATCACCAAAGAATCCACTAGTTGCTGAGATCGGGGACCTCCGAAGTCGACTGGCAAAAATCGAACGACGGCTGGCCCAACCCGAGGTAGTGGGACCGTGTGAGGGGTGTGCGGCCCTAAAGACGCAGCTGGAGGATGTGACCCAGAGACTGGAACAGCTGGAAAAAGACAGAACCTCCATTCCTCCAATGCGGCGGCAGCTCACCTCTCCCTCCCCACACTCCTCTTGTGGACGTCGCCTATTTGGGTCTCCGGACTCTGACCAGGGCAACACTGAACTGAGCATGTCACCATCGTTTTTAACCTCCACCCCAGCCCGCCATCTCAGCCTTAACCTGAAGAAAGGCACGCAGCTTCCAGATGTGCCTCTCAGGCCTCTGACTGCTGAAAGGGAGGAGACATTTTATAAAGAGTGTCTCCAGCGAGGAGAGCGTCGCCCAGATATATATGCGGCCAGTGTGTTTTTGGCGCTCTGCCCATTTGAAGCCTACCAGAGTTGGGCAAAGCAGGTAAACTGGGGTGGGACAAACGGCAAAGCCAAATTGCCCAACAATTTAAAAGACAAGGTGCAGGAGACTGTCATGCGGAGATTTCCGGATCTCACAGCGGACCACTGGTTCCGGATCAGAAATAAGATCAACGAACGACTGAGAAGTCCACATAAAGTTGACCCTGAACAGTCACAGGCTGGCTATACTAGGACTTGATGTTTGTTTTCATTTTCATTGTTTTCATTTCATTGTAGCTATATTTTTTGAATAAAACTTTATTTTTCATACAGCGTTGGCTTAATTTGTGATTGAGACAAATGGGTTTAATTGAAATAATTTATATTGGTAGGAGTAAATCAGGCTCTAGCAACCTTGGACAAATAAACCATGTTTAACACTAGCATCCCTGAAAAAATCAAGCTCCCTCACAAGGAGCCCCCGCCTCTCACTCCCCACACAAGCTGCTCGCAGCCTCGTCAGCGCCGATCAACACTTATTGTTTTGTAAATGAAGCGAGTTTCACGGTTTCAACCTCGAGTCAGCACAGAGACGTTTTTCTAACAGTGTGGTCTAAGGAATATCTTAATTTGAAATACAATTCAACCCCATCTCTCGTGATTCGGCAATTGCGATTTCAGTTTCCCATCAGCCAAATATATTACGCCGCAAAAAACTTACTTTCGCATGTGTGTTCATGTGTCTCCATATCACATTCATTCGATTATAATTCTAATTATAAATATTGTGTGGGGAGTGAGGGGTGGTCCACCAAAGGTTCCGAAAAATTTCGTAGACCTCAGGAATGCCAGTGTTAACACTAGCATCCCTGAAAAAATCAAGCTCTCCGCACAAAGAGCCCCCCCCCCTCACTCCCCACAGACATAAACTGTATTGATATTTATTATCATTATATAAACGAATGAATGACATACGGAAACAAACACACGCACACAAAAGTCTTTTTTGTTTGCGCCGTAATATATTTGGACCGCTGTCTTGTCTTTACAACTGAATAAGGTGACGCAGATTGTTGCAGACAATCTTTCTTGCTGTATCTATATTTACTGTATAACTAGAAATATAACAAATGTCTGCCCATACAGATCAGTATTTCTTTTGTCATTTAACCATGCATAATGCTCCCGCATCAAAAAATCTGATGGGGCATTAATCACTTATCACAACTGTGAATAGATGTGGCAGAAGAGACAGATTAATTACCTTTGTAATGCCAATTTTTGACTATAAGTAAAAAAAAAACATCAGCGAAAACATCATCAAAAATATAACGAAAACAAACCCAAGCAGAAGTTACTTTTTGAGCATAACTTTGCAGCAAAATAGTATTTATCAGTATACTAAATGGAACTAGGTAAAATACACCGTATTGTAAAATACTGTACATAGCCCGCAATTGTATTCCGTACCTACAATGATCGGTATACTGTAGATAAATTACAGACGTTACCGTGTCTTTAAGGATCATTAAGCATGTCTTGAAAAATACTTCACTAACTACTGTAGTTTTATTAATTCATTATTTAATAATAAATAGCATAATCATCATGGGTTGTGTATTGAGTGATTTAACAAATCTGTTTTATTAATCAGTTTGTTGTTGTTTTTTTACCACGTCATCTATCTATGAAACTATGTTTGCAATAAAAGAACTGCCTGTACTGTACTGTATATTAAAGATACGGTGCAGTTAACTGTGCCAGTCAATGCTCCACCTGGCGGGATTATACAGCATTGCAACCATCTTTTTAGAAAGCGCATGGGGCGTTTATGGGGCGGGGCTTCGTTTACTGCGTCATCGCGGGGGATCACATTCCGTGCACGGATCGTGTGTAGCCGAAGTACACAAAAAGAAAACAGTATTTGTATTTCATTTCCCCAAAATTTGGAGTTTATGTATTTTTGTTGTGTATTTTTATTATGTTCTTGTTTTGGGTAAACCCATCGGGGACTTTTATTTTGAAGAAAGACGTCACTTCCTGCGGCATTTGCGCTCCCCTCAGTCGGCGGGAAGCTTTGGTGGAGAGAGGTAGGCGAGTGCTAGCGCTCCCATTAAAATACAGTGTTAGTCATACAAAATTACTAGTATATTATTAGTTGTATTTTATCATGGTTATATTAATGTACAGAAGAATACACAGGTTTTTCAGCACACCACAGTATCACGCTAATTAATGGAGTATTGTAATAGTTTTCTGGTTTTTGTCTGTTAAGGGAGTGTGACGAGCGTATTCCTGTTGTGCTATATTCAGTTCCCTTGTGTATTCAGGTACGTGAATGTTTGATTATTGTACTGTGTGATTTATTTAGTTATAACTACCAGTTTCTTGTTTTATGAATGTGTATACTGTTTTGTCATTATTTCATGTTTTATAAGTCATAGCTGACAGTCGGAATACGCATAAGATAAATTAGAGAATGTTTAAATATATTTTACTTTATCTTATGTTAGTATATGTTTGTTTTTGCGCTCCTCTCAGTCGGCGGGAAGCTTTGGTGGAGAGAGGGAGTGTGACGAGCGTATTCCTGTTGTGCTATATTCAGTTCCCTTGTGTATTCAGCCTTGGTAAGGAGAGTTGGTGGGAGGACCTGGTGATTGGAAGAATAAAAAACGTCCATCGGCCAACCAGCAGCGCGAGTCGTCATTTATGTTAATTACACAACGCAGAGAGGGAAAGAAGGGATAACCGACCGCAAGGCGGACCGGTTACATTGGTGCCGTGACCCGGATTCTGTGCTCCAGATCAGACTCACCCGGATCTCCGCACAGAGGATCAACGCCAGTTTGGTCGCCGACAGTTGCTGCGCAGCATTCCCGGTCTCCACCAAAATTGTTACAGCTAAGTGTCTAGTTCATATGAAGAGAGGACACTGTATAACTCCGGTCTTTTTTTTATTTTTCGCAGAAACGTTTTTCTGCGTGATCATTAGTTAGTAGACGTTTGTTAAGATTTGTATTTTCCAATTTTGTTCTTTGGGTAGGTCTGGTAAAGTCGGAAAAATGGCATATGAAAAGGGGAGGGAACAAGGTAACATGGTGAATGAGTATATGTTTGCTCCAGGGATGGGGAGGGGCAGGTATTCTAGTGAAGTGCCTTTCACCCCAGTATCCACGGAGAGAAATGTTATAGTAAATTCTCCCATGTTCTGTTCTACCCGTGCACTTGACCAAGTAGTGGAGCAAGTCCCATTGAATCCTAATCTAACCTTATCCGATTCAAATGACCCAGCATTGCGTAGCCTCATAACGCAAATTGTCCACCAGGTTAGGCAGACATTAATTTCACCTGGGTTAAGCGACACTAGGTGTTGTACGGATGGAGGTTTGAGTGTCCCACAGTCTCCTTAGGAGACAAGTCAGTCAGCTATGGGTATAACCCCATCCAATCTGTCGGGGACCAGGCTAGTTCTCCAGCGCGATGTGAAAGAGCCTCCCATTTTCCGTGGAGAGGATTCTGACAAATTTGCCATACATGATTGAGAGGAATTGATGGATACATTCCTACAAAAGCGGTGTGTTCCCCTGACTGATCAGGCACATGAGATTCTCTCAAGACTGATGGGAAAGGCTAAAGATGTAGTAAGAATAGCACTTCGCAGTAATCCAGCTCTTAAACCATCTGAAAATCCGAAAGTGATTTTTGATGTGTTGAGGCAGCATTTCAGCGAAATCAAATTCTCATGTATGCCTCTAGCTGATTTTTATAGCACTCTGCCAATAACGGGGGAAAATCCTATTGAATATTGGATTCGTTTAAACAAAGCCGTTGACGTAGCACAGGAGAGTCTAAGGAGGATGGGTCGGCAGATTGAAGATCCCTGCCAGGAAGTTGTTATGATGTTTGTGAAGTATTGTCCGGATGCCTCACTCTCTGCAGTTTTCAGGTTCAAGGCCCCTGATAAGTGGACTGCAGGTGAGATACAGGAACATCTTGATAGGTATCAATCAGAATTAAAAGAACGTCGGTCGGCTAGCGCTAGAGGTCTTCGTCCAGTGAAGCATGCCACCGCCCATATTCAGGCACCAGAATTGAGTAATACCACACCTATCTCACCTGAAGCTGCAATAGCGTGCACCCCTCAAATTAATGACAATTGTATGAAAACCCTTGTGAATTTACTAGATCTAGCAGTCAACCAGAACATCCAGATAGCGTCCAAACAGTGCCCATCAGTTCAGTTACATGCAAGGCATTGTAAGGTCTGCAAGTCGAGTGAGCATTCAACCCTTGCTCACTGCAGACGGGAGCGCTTGTGTTTAGCATGTTTCCAGCCAGGGCATATTAAGGTGAACTGTACAAATAGGTTGATCAGTAGAGCCACTCAGATAAAACGGATTGGTGAGTCCCAGCCTTTAAATTAGATCGCTCACGTTCAAGGAGGGGTAGCGTGAGCAAAAGTGAACAGCCCCTCGACGCCAACGACCCTGTACAGTATTATGAGAGTGCGTGTTCGACAGCACCAGTAGGCACAAAAGTGATTGCACAGAATGTACAGAGGGTCGGGTTATTTGATGATTTGTTTTACGCGCCAGTTTCTGTGAATAATAGATTCCAGATGAGGGGAATGTTAGATTCAGGGTCTATGGCATGCACACTCAGTGAAGAGGCGGAATTACAAATGAAAAGTGAGGATGTGTTACCTGAGCCAAAGCCACTCACTGAGGATATAGTGTTGGTTGGATGTGGAGGGAAACATACTAGACCAAAGTGCATGTATGAAGTAGAATTGAAGGTATATGGGGAGAGTTGCATCGTGCCAGTTCTGGTCGTACCTGGTCAGAAAGATGAGTTAATCATCGGCACGAACGTGATTAAATTTCTTATACACCAAATGAAATTTAGTCACGACTACTGGAGGCTTTTATCCAGTAGCGATCAGCAGTCATCTAATGGGCGCAGTCAATTCCTGGACCTTATAGCAAATGCACAAAGGTGGCGAGGTAGTGATTTGCCAGGGAGGATAGGGACTGTTAAGTTGCAGCAATCAGTCACCTTGTTAGCTAAACGAGAATACCTAGTTTGGGGGAAATTACCGAGTAATGCTCCTATGTCTTTAGGGAGCACAGTTGTCATCGAACCCACATCTGCCAGAACTTTGCCACGTAATATAATGGTTGGACGTGTTGTCACACCTCTGTGGGGTGATGGTTGGGTTCCCATGAAAGTGACTAATTTCTCTGAGAAACCTGTTACCCTCAGAAGAAACTGTAAGTTGGCAGACGTATCCCCTTGTCTAGCAGTCGAAGATTTTGAACTTTTTCAAGGGGTGACTCATGTTAAGGTAGCCTCCCTTAAGGAAGGGCCCATGCCAATCAGTCTAGCAGGCCTCAAACAACGGTTGCAAAATGTTGGTCTTGGTGACCTGGACATTGAGTCTTGCTGTATCGATCTTGCAGCCAAGGAAAGACTAGTCCAGCTCCTTGAGTCTTATCATGATGTCTTTTCCAAGCATGCCCTAGACTGTGGGGAGGCCAAAGGTTTTGTACACCACATCAGGCTTACTGATGAGCGACCCTTCCGGCTTCCTTATCGCCGCGTGCCCCCAGCTCATTATCAGAAGCTCCGGCAAGTACTTTCGGAAATGGAAGAGCAGGGAATCATTCGCAAATCAGTGAGTGAGTATGCTTCTCCATTAGTTTTAGTTTGGAAGAAGGATGGCAGCTTAAGGATTTGTACTGATTTCAGGTGGCTGAACGTAAGGACTACCAAAGATGCACACCCATTACCACATCAGGCAGACTGTTTAGCGGCACTTGGGGGAAATGTGTTTTTTAGTGCCATGGACCTGACATCAGGTTTCTATAACATCCCCATGGCTGAAGAAGACAAAAAATACACGGCCTTTACAACCCCTTTAGGCCTACACGAGTACAACAGGATGCCACAGGGGTTGTGCAATAGTCCTGCATCATTCATGCGGATGATGTTGAGCATTTTTGGCGATCTAAATTTTAGTAGCCTTTTATGTTATTTGGATGATCTCTTGGTATTTGCACCCAGCGAGGAAGAAGCCTTGAGAAGGTTGGAGGTCGTGTTTCATCGATTAAGGCTCCATAATCTCAAGCTGAGTCCAAAGAAGTGTTACTTCATGAGGTCTTCAGTTAAGTTCCTTGGTCATATCATAGACGGCAGTGGTATTTCAGTGGACCCAGCTAAAACTGAAGTAATTGCAAATATGACCAAAGCAGACTTGATGGAGGATGACAAGTGCACACCTTCTGTGAAGAGGCTTAAGTCGTTCCTCGGTATGGTTTTTTATTATCAACACTTCATTCCTGACTGTTCTGCCAAGGCAAAACCTCTTTTTGCCCTTACTGCTGGACAAAAGAGGAGAGGTAGGGCTAAGGTAGATGCGAGGGTGGGAGTTTATCGAAAGCTTAAACCTGCTGATTGGACAACGGATTGCGACAAGGCTTTTTCGAGTCTAAAGGAGGGCTTGTTACATTGTGTGGTTCTCGCGCACCCTGATTTTTCACGGCCGTTTATCTTGTCAGTTGATGCTTCTCTTGATGGTCTTGGTGCTGTGTTGTCACAGGTCCCTGCTGGTGAGGAGAAGGCTCGTCCTATTGCTTTCGCGAGCAAATCGTTGAGTAAGTCCCAGAAGCGATACCCCGCACACAGGCTTGAATTTTTGGCGCTCAAATGGAGTGTGTGCGAGAAATTCAGTCATTGGTTGAAGGGTCATTCGTTTACAGTGTGGACGGATAATAATCCGCTCACATACATAATGACTAAACCTAAATTGGATGCTTGTGAACAGCGATGGGTGTCTAAATTGGCCCCATATACGTTTGACCTTAAACACATACCTGGTAGCAAGAATGTTATTGCAGACGCTTTGAGCCGAGATCCGTTTGCGGGATCGGTCAGTAGTAGACTGGTTACTGAACCGTATAGGGGTTTGCTTGCAGAAGCTGAAGAGGTATGTGGAGGAAGTATCCAGGATGTTTTCCGTCTTAAGGTTCAGTGTCATCAAAAGTCTTCTAAATTTGACCCTGCAAATCCCTCTAGTGGGAGCGAGATTGTCCGAGCTCAGTTGAACTCACACGAACATTGGGACACAACAGCTGAGCTCAGGGTTTTGCAAGCTGTTCAGTCCTTCCAAAATCTAACCCCACCCAGTCATGATGATGTTCCCATCATGGATGTAGATGAACTTCAACAAAGCCAAGGGCTTGATTCATCTATCTCCAAAGTAATATCATTTGTCAATAGGGGGAGGCGTCCTACGATGCGTGAGAGGGATGGTTTGCATGTGAGAACCTTGATTCTTTTGAAACAGTGGGACCGGCTGAAGGTTCAGGATGGACTCTTCTATAGAGTCGGGAAAGATCCTGTCAGCAAGCAGGAAAGACATCAATTGGTGCTGCCACTAAGTCTTAGGGAAAAGGTTCTGCATGGTATCCATGATCTCGCTGGTCATCAAGGGCAGGCGAGGACCTTATACCTCGCAAGACAGCGGTTTTTCTGGCCTCGCATGGAGCACGACGTTAGGGAGTACGTCAAGAATTGCCAGAGGTGTATTTTGGCTAAGACACCTGAGCCATCTGCGAGAGCACCATTGGAGAGCATCAGAACATCAGCTCCCATGGAGCTAGTTTGTTTGGATTTTTGGTGTGCAGAGGATCGAAAGCAACGGACAGTAGACATACTAGTTATGACCGACCATTTTACTAAGTTAGCCCATGCCTTCCCGTGCAGAAATCAAACCGCGAAGCAGGTTGCCAAGAAACTTTGGGATAATGTCTTTTGTGTGTATGGATTCCCACAACGAATTCATACAGACCAGGGGGCAAATTTTGAGAGTGCATTATTGGCAGAGTTGCTTAAGTTAGCCGGGGTCGCCAAATCGCATACCACAGCGTATCACCCTATGGGGAATGGAGGAACCGAAAGGTTCAATCGGACCTTAGGTGGTATGCTTCGCGCTCTTCCGCTGCAGGAGAAGCATAAGTGGCCAGAACAGATCCAGGCGCTGACCTTCGCATATAATGCGACGGCGCATGAGACGACGGGGTACGCGCCATTCCAGCTGATGTTTGGTCGCATACCGAGGCTTCCTGTCGATCTGATGTTTAAGCAGGCGCTACGAGATCCAGTAGTGGTGGATTATGGTAGTTATGCAAAAACACTGATTTCCCACCTTAGAGAAGCCATAAGTATTGCACAGAAGCATAGCGCTAGGGAGCAGGACAAACAGGCGGAGCATTATAACAGGAAAGTTAAGGGGGTACATTTGAATATAGGGGACAGAGTACTCATCGCGAATAAAGGTGAAAGGGGAAAGAAAAAATTGGCTGATAGGTGGGATTCCACAGTTTACACCATCAGAAATAGGAATCCACTGAATCATATCTATGAGTTAGTTGATGGAAAAGGAAACCAGAGGGTGGTACATCGCAACCTTATTCTCAACATCAGCTTCTTACCGGTGGAATCATTGTGTGGTGAAATACCTGAACAGGCAGTAGTTTCCAGCTCAGAAGATGAATCGGAAGCAATGGATACATTCGATAATGTTACGCTAGGAGATTCAGTTGAGCAGTCCGGTGAGGTGCTGATGGGGGATTCGGGTGTGATGGTTCCTCCCACTGTTGATGGGGCAGGTCTCGGGTTAAGTCTGGTGGGCTCTAGTGCAGACAGCCTAGATAAGACTGGGTTAGTTGGTGACTCGACCTCAGATATTTCAAACGCAGCCCCATGTTTTGATCTAGGTTCTGGCTCTCAACCTTGTGTTGCTCCTGTCACGGGTGTTACAACTCGCACGGGTAGAGTAGTCAGGACGGTCAATAGGTTAATCGAGTCTATGGCGCAGAGACCTGTTAAACTACAAGGTTTTACTAACAGGGTTGCTCAGAGGACTCAGTCGTTTTTCAATATGTTTTGAAGGAATTCAGTATTATGGGGGGGGGGGTTCATTTTTCTATTTTTGATAAGGATTTGTATGGAGTTTTATTTTTGATTATTGGCCAATTGGAGTGAGGTTTCTGGGAGTAAAATTAAACATAGCTGAAACATTGTGTGGTTCATGGGGGTGTTACATGAATTGCGTGAGCAGTATAATGGGAAGGGTAGGGAATCATATGATGTACAAGGCATCATATTCATCAAGGAGGAGTAAAGGTCTGATCATCCTTACACTTCCTCTGAACCTATGCTTAGGTGGCTCTCAAGCCGATGGGGAAGCTGAGAAAGCTTTCCAAGTGTCCTGCCCAGATTATTGTGCTCGGTTTGTTGTTTCAGTGGGTTTTTTTTTCCAGGGAATGCATTTGTAATTTTGGTGAAATTTATGGGGGGTGAATGTAGCCGAAGTACACAAAAAGAAAACAGTATTTGTATTTCATTTCCCCAAAATTTGGAGTTTATGTATTTTTGTTGTGTATTTTTATTATGTTCTTGTTTTGGGTAAACCCATCGGGGACTTTTATTTTGAAGAAAGACGTCACTTCCTGCGGCATTTGCGCTCCCTTCAGTCGGCGGGAAGCTTTGGTGGAGAGAGGTAGGCGAGTGCTAGCGCTCCCATTAAAATACAGTGTTAGTCATACAAAATTACTAGTATATTATTAGTTGTATTTTATCATGGTTATATTAATGTACAGAAGAATACACAGGTTTTTCAGCACACCACAGTATCATGCTAATTAATGGAGTATTGTAATAGTTTTCTGGTTTTTGTCTGTTAAGGGAGTGTGACGAGCGTATTCCTGTTGTGCTATATTCAGTTCCCTTGTGTATTCAGGTACGTGAATGTTTGATTATTGTACTGTGTGATTTATTTAGTTATAACTACCAGTTTCTTGTTTTATGAATGTGTATACTGTTTTGTCATTATTTCATGTTTTATAATTCATAGCTGACGGTCGGAATACGCATAAGATAAATTAGAGAATGTTTAAATATATTTTACTTTATCTTATGTTAGTATATGTTTGTTTTTGCGCTCCTCTCAGTCGGCGGGAAGCTTTGGTGGAGAGAGGGAGTGTGACGAGCGTATTCCTGTTGTGCTATATTCAGTTCCCTTGTGTATTCAGCCTTGGTAAGGAGAGTTGGTGGGAGGACCTGGTGATTGGAAGAATAAAAAACGTCCATCGGCCAACCAGCAGCGCGAGTCGTCATTTATGTTAATTACACAACGCAGAGAGGGAAAGAAGGGATAACCGACCGCAAGGCGGACCGGTTACACGTGCATTGACCTCGCATGGTTCTGCCATGGACCCGTCACGCTCCAGGCGGCTATTTGACGTGGCTCCCTCTGTATCTCTTATGTACATAATTCAATCACTGTCATTTTTCATTGTCAAGTATTTTTTTAGATACATGCTCTGATTCCCTGCTAGCATACCATTTTTTACACACTGAACCTTTGGCCATGGTTATGTTTCACCATAATAAACTTTCAGTGTCATCTGCTTCATCCAATAGAGGTGCGTCTAAGGTTTGCAAAATGGTATGGGATGTGCTGATTGGGCATTGTTTTTCGCGCTGGGGACATAAATGCGCAAATTATTCTCTGCTGGTGCAGTTTTTGTGGGAGTGTCTCGAGTACGCAGAGTATGCAACCCTCAACATGTAAGTACATTTATTTACAGTTTACTCTTTTATTCTATAGATTTTTATAAGTCCGTGATTGAGCAAATTATAATTAACATTTGCTTTGGTAAGAATTGTATTGTGGTACATTGGGAAAAGTTCCGCATCGCCTTTGTCAAGCTTTGCCTGTGCAAAGTAATGCGCAGCGCTTTTGGCTTTTACTTGGACAAAGTTATGCGGGGCACTTGTCGGCCTTGTTTGAGCAAAGTTATGCGGGGCACTTGTCGGGCTGTGTTTGGGCAAAGTTATGCGGGGCACTTGTCGGCTTTGTTTAGGCAAAGTTATGTACGGTACTTGTCGGCTTTGTTTGGGCAAAGTTATGTACGGTACTTGTCGGCTTTGTTTGGGCAAAGTTATGCGGGGCATTTGTCGGGCTTTGTTTGGGCTAAGTTATGCCGGGCACTTGTCACGCTTTGTTTGGGCAAAGTTATGCGGGGCACTTGTCACGCTTTGTTTGGGCAAAGTTATGCGGAGTTAGGATTAGGGTTAGAAACAAAATGTTTCTTATGACCCGTAAGTGGTAGTGCATTTAGAAAGAAAGACGCTATCCCAAAAAACACTGCTAGTTACACTGTGGCCAGTTTGGATAGGTTTTGGATAGGTCTTGGATAGGTTTTGGATATATTTGGCACAAGTCGTGTGAATAAAATATAGATTTTCCTCGAGATGTTTGGTGATGTTGTGTGACAAAATGTTTCTTATGACCCATAAGTGGTAATGCATTTAGAAAGAAAGACGCTATCCCAAAAAACACTGCTTGTTACACTGTGGCCATTTTGGATTGGTTTCAGATAGGTTTTGGATATGAAAGGCTCCCAGTCGCACCATTTGTTCTTTCCTCTGTAAAACCTGTTCGGCTACATCAAATGACATGAAATTGGGCACACATGTAGAAAACAAGTTAGGGAACCACATATTGAAAATTGGACCTAATCCATCATGTACTTCTTTAAAATATTTGCAAAAATCCAAGACACAAAGACGGATTTTTGTATTCTTCCAGCTGTTTTTGTTATATTCAAATGTCCATAAATTATAAAGTTATTCATTTTGGTTATTGAGCTTCCAACAATCGATTGTAAAGAGGTCAGCTTTGATTTTAGGTATCAGGCATGTGTCTGTGACTTTTATATCTGAAGTTATAAGGTAATTATTGCAAACAGGGAAGGAATGCCCCCTGCAATGGCCCCCCCAATGGGTCACTCCAAATAGTTAAACAGTATAAGACTACAACTTTCCCTTCTGTTGATAAAGGGCACAGCCATCTTGGATTCTGAACTCGGGATCCTCTGTGCTGCTCCGAGATATTTCTCAGATGTCCAAGAAACGCCAAGAGCAGAGAAACGGGAGCGCATGTAGTCACTTCCGGCTTCAAAACTCCGGAATCCGACTCGGAATACAAGTTCCGAGGGAAAATGGAACGCACTAAAACTATCCAAAATGGGTTGACAGAGACATTTTAGTGATTTTGAATCATTCTGCGCTGCAGATGGGTTAATTGCATTAAAAATTTTAATCAGATTAATCATGATGATGGATTAATCCGCGTTAACCCGTTAATTTTGACAGCCCTAGTAATTACATATGATTGGATGCCAAATTTCAGACCATTGATGCACAGATAAGAAAAACAACATCAGACACTTATTGGACAATGTCACGGATGGGATCATGACAGTATTGTTAAGTTACCGCATGTTATGTTTATAAAATGTTGCCCAATTAAGTTAAACAGTGATGATCATGATGCGGATATCTTAATTACATTTTGGTATTTTCCTTCTACCTTGAAATAGATATGGATTCAATCCAGGATTGTCCAGCTGGGTGTTACCATGACAATTGTGTGATTGGGGAGGGGAAGGGTGTTCACAATTTGTTGGGTTAAACCAAGTGGTTGGGGAGGGGATTTTTGCACATTACAATACAATTTATATTTTAGCTTTTGTTGGTTTTATGAATAAATTTGAATAAAATTGTGGTTTTGGATAATATATTTTAGAATTGTGTATGTGGGATGTGTTGTATTGAGGATGATAATTATTAGATTAGTTGTCCTAAGGGGAGGGGTTAAAATCTATATAAACCCTGGAGAATGGGCTAAAGATGGTTATGGATCCAAGGTCTGCTAGGGTATAGCCTGTCTGATGATTACTTCTTTTTTTTTTGTTATTGTTGATACTTGTATTTGTGCAATTTTGGTGAGCAAGGACAATAAAGTTTTGTATGTTTTGGAGCTCCATGGCCTTCCCTAGTTCCTGAAGCCTCGGGCCTCAGCCATTCCTAACAGACAATAAAGAACTTTATTTGCCTCACAAAATAACTAAATTATGTACAGCTGCCGTGAGGTAGATTGTTTTTTTATAAATAAAACAAAAAAGTAATTTCTTTAAAAAAAAAATAACCTTCCACTGCAAAAACATGTAATATAACAAAGGAGCAGCTGTAAAAAAGTACCAAAAAAAAAATGAAATAAGCAAACGGCAGAGACCTTAACTGCAATCATGTACTCTGAAATGTACAGAAACAGAAAATAAGCGTCAGTGACAGCAAACATCACTAAAGCAGCAGTAGTACTTGTTTAATGTTTCAAATGTTAAATGTAGATCACTTACTTTTGCATTCCTTTCAAAAGTCCTCTAACATTATCGATGGTTAGTTCCATACCATTGCATTTCCTTAACAACGCTGGACAGTCATTGAGCACTTCGTTGATCTAAAAAGATAACATTTTCTGTTTCTTTTCTGTTTCTAATTTCCGAGACATTAGCATCACTAAATAACATACTCACCAGTGCAGTTGTTATCATCCTGTGTAAATATTTTTTAAAATTGGACAACATGAGCTGTTTGAATGTCTCTGGATATTTCAGCTTCCGCCGTATCAGAATTCTCTGAGATGTGTGGAAAAAATGCCACGTGAGCTTTGTCAAAACACATTTCCACAGAGACGTACAGTTTCCCCACATAAATTAAAAAATTTAAATATAATGCATTACCTTAGCAGGAGGGACCGCTTTGGGAAGCGGACTGAGGAGCTGTGACAAAAGATGTGTTTTTAGTTTGACACATGCATATGCATTTATTTGCACACAACAACCATCATGATGTTTCTTTTTTCAAAATAGTTTTCTGGTGAAACTTACTTCGGCCTGCTCCCTTTCCTCCTGGTCTTCCTTCTCCTCCTCCTCCTCCTGTTGCTGCTGCTCAGGCTCCTCCTCCTTTACTACAATTTGCAGTGGACCTGGATCATCTATTGGAAAAGTATATGTCAGTTTAGCCTCACCATCACCGTTAACTGCCTGATATGATTAACTTCTTTTTCCTTGTCACCTTCATCTGAACTTCCGAAGACGGCCCGAGTCAAACTTTCCTCACTCTCCGGAACCCGACTCGGGCCTTCTCCGGAGTCGTCCGTGTCATTGTCAGAAATGACTATGATGTCCAGGTCTTGAACACAATCTGTTGGAAAGCAATACGTCACTTTAGCTTCACCACTGCTATTAACTAGCTAACATTATCAACTTTTTTTCTAAACAGTGTCTCTCACCTTTGTCACATGTTTGCGGACTGCTGGTCCGTTTCTGCTGGGCCCTTGGTGTGTCCTCAGCCAGCGTCAACTGGAACGACTCACCGGGAGCTGTTCAAAAGGAATATGTCCCTTTAGCCTCACTGTCGCTGTTCACTTGCTGACATGAATAACTTGTCTTTTCCTACACAAGGCATGTCACCTTCTCGTCTGACTCAGCCAGAGGCTCCACTCCACTAGTTGGAGACATGGCATCCTCTGCAGAGGACGAGCTTGAGGGGAGGTGTGCAGGAGCCTTTCGACGGCGCGCGGTGACCGAAGTGGCAGGTGCCGGCGGAGACAGCCGAGCAACCTTACGCGGTGGACCCTTGCTAACGCCAAGTGCACGCCGCAGATGTTCCCGGCCAGCGTGCAGCTCATCCAACCGTTCGGCTGTTGCCACGCTGTGGCACATCATGCGTGCCACCATGCACCGCTGCTCCTCCGGCAAGTTCCTCTCGATCTATGAAAAAGAAAGGAAAATCGATGACAGTCGAGACGATCTCTGAAAAAGAGAAGACTTCATGGATTGTTTCCGACTTTCACTTACACATGTTGAGACGGCGCTCCTGATGTCTGTTATGGAGTACCCGCGAGGGTCCGTCTCCATCACCATAAAATTTTGTCTCTTCAATGGGTGTCCCGAGGATGAGAAAAAAAGTGTCTAGTACAGGCCGTGAAGCCAGGGAGTTTAGGCCTGATTTCAGAGAAGCCCCTGAACCAGGAAAACTCCCTGACTGTCAACACAATGGTGGCATGTCCAAAGCTGCCACATGTTTTGTGCTCCTTGACCTGTGAAGACAAGATGACATGTTGTCAGGCATGACCCAGTCCTGCAGGTTGCGTCAATGTCTTGTGACACTCATGTGATATGAGCAAGTCATTCGGCACTCACATGGATCACAACCCTGTCTTGATCAATCTCGGCCTCCCTGACCTCAGACGCCAACAAGTTTACAAGCACGCTGCTACGGTGGCCGCAGTTGGTGAATACGTACGTTGCCAGCGCGCCTATAAATTTGTTGTGGAACTTAAAGCTGGCAGGGTCCGCCGATAGAAGCTCTGTAAGTGAAACACAAAATGTGACTGATGTTGATGAGAAACTACCATCTGTAAAATGAATTAGTTTTCACTTACCTAGGGTCTCAGGGATTATGTTATCAGCTCTGTTGAGAGCTCTTAGAGTTGGCTCCCGCTGGGAATTCTTTTGGCTTTCTGTCGTCTGATATGCTGCCTGTGGGCCAGTATTTTTCTTGAAAATACAGCCATCTGACTTTTTAAGTGGCGTTCCAGCATCTGAAGCTCACGAAGCTTAACCCTAACACAGGGCAACTTCGTATCTGACAAATACTGTAAAAATTTCAGTAGTGACTGAATATAATGCTTGATGGTAGTGACTTTGAAGCGTAACTGCAAATCAGCCAGCCACCCGTTGAGCCGAGGCAAATGTGTTATATATTTAAGGTGTGCTGGGGCTGGCCGGTCACTATTCCACATATAATTAGCAAACTTTTCTACATAAATCAACTCCTGTTTCTGATTCTCAGAAGATTTCGCTGATGTTCCAACTTTAACTCTTTCACTGTCGCCGCCTAGTGGTTCGGACGCATACGTCCGAATTTTCAATAACAAAAAAAAATGACGTTCAATAAAAGAAACAAATGTATCAAATCAACCAAAAACGGCTTGTTACACTACAAAAAACCTTTCAGATAATATCTGTAGAAAGTTGCGCAATTTTTGTGCCATGGTTTTTTTGTAACAAGTAAAAATAAAATGACCATGGTAGCCATCTTTAAACGGGTCGAGTGTCAGGAAGTAAAATATAAGTGTTAATAAAATGAAAACTAAGCACTTCAAACTATTTCTTTCACGGCCAATAATTCATAAACCGTCACAGTATTAAGACAAAACACGCATTTTTCCATAAATATGACTGTAATGCTCTCAAATAGCTTGCTCACTCATCGCGGAAAAATGTCAGTCGGCATTCTGTACATTCGTGCAATGTTTTTTATCTTCGGAGTTTTAGAAGAAAACCAATGAATAAAATGACAGTTACCCTCGTTTGAAAGCTTGATCTCTTATGTACATAAATCAATCACTGTAATCCTTCATTGTCAAGTATTTTTTCAGATATATGCTCTGCTTCCCTGCTAGCACATTATTTTTTACGCACTGAACCTTTGCCCATGGTTATGTTTCACCATAATAAACTTTTTACATGAACATCAAATTACAGTGTCATTTGCTTCATCCAATAGAGGTGTGTCTAAGGTTTGCAAAATGGTATGGGATGTGCTGATTGGGCATTGTTTTTCGCGCTGGGGACATGAATGCGCAACTTATTCTCTACAGGTGCAGTATTTGTGGGAGTGTCTCGAGTACGCATTGCGCACGTAGTCTCCGTGAGTTTACCCAGTTATGTTCGGACAACAACTTTTTTGACTGAAGAAAAATGGCTCGGATGACTTTCACTGTTGAGAAAGCACAGAAGATGATTTTGAAGAGTGGTTCGGGGGAAGAAAGTGTCGCTTTTATCCATTGATTCGATGGAGGAGGACGCTTTTTTGCGCGGAGAGGATGCAACGCTCGACATAAGTACATTTATTTACAGTTTACATTTTACTCTTTTATTCTATAGATTTTTATAATTCCGTGATTCAGCAAATTACAATTAACATTTGCTTTGGTAACACTTGTATTGTGGTACATTGGGAAAAGTTCCGCATCGCCTTTGTCAAGCTTTGAAGTGTGCAAAGTAATGCAGCGCTTTTGGCTTTCACTTGGGCAAAGTTACGCGGGGCACTTGTCGGCCTTGTTTGAGCAAAGTTATGCGGGGCACTTGTCGGGCTTTGTTTGGGCAAAGTTATGCGGGGCACTTGTCGGGCACAGTTATGTGGGGCACTTGTCGGGCTTTGTTTGGGCACAGTTATGCAGGGCACTTGTCGGGCTTTGTTTGGGCACAGTTATGCAGGGTTAGGGTTAGAAACAAAATGTTTCTTATGACCCATAAGTGGTAATGCATTTAGAAAGAAAGACGCTATCCCAAAACACTGCTAGTTACACTGCGGCCATTTTGGATAGGTTTTGGATAGGTTTGGCACAAGTCGTGTGAATAAAATATAGATTTTCCTACAAATGTGTGATGATGTTGTGTGACAAAATGTTACTTATGACCCATAAGTGGTAATGCATTTAGAAAGAAAGACGCTACCCCAAAAAACACTGCTAGTTACACTGTGGCCAGCAGGGGCGGACTGGGACAAAAATTCAGCCCTGGCACTGTAGCCACACCAGCCCACATTACCACACTGACACAGCCCCACCCACGGACACGCACATTCACTACTTATATTGGTGTATAGATGGTGAAATAATATAAGCAGTACCATATGTAATAGATATTTAAACATGTAATGTATGTGACTGGAACAAAAATAACCCGTTTATAACAAATTTATACATACAGTAAAAACTAAATAAAAAACAATCTGTGAATCTTGTAGAGTTTATGCTGTTTGTCTGCTATTACTTATGATAGGAGAAACCTGTGAATGTGTATCACACACACACACACACACACCTTTACACACAAATGGACATGCAGCACTAGCAACACTTCAGCATACTTTTATTGACAAATAACTATATATGTCATTCTCTGCAGTGTTGTTCTTTATTGCCACTGTCTATATGTTCGCTTCTCCTTGTTTCTATGTTGACATTGTACACATTGTCTGTCTGATTCTACATCTTCTCATCCATTTTAACTCTGTAACTCTGCAATTTTAATACATTGTCTAACTATTGCATAGATATATTACACTAATGCCTGTAATAGAAGTCTATGTTCCACCCTACCTAAGGATCAATTACATACTGTAACCTGTGCATGTATTTAATGTTTTACTTTAAAGACTAGCTATGTATTCAGAGTTCACTACAAATGGCTATAGCTATAGGTTCTTTTGCATGTTAGACTATATTGCTAGTAGCATACAGTATACCCTAAATCCCACGTTATCTGCTGATAATGACATTTTAAAATGTACGGGAGTTCTACGCTAAGCTTACAACTGTTAAACACAGTGTAGGTTACTGTCAAAAACTGTCAGAAGTAGCGTGAATGGTGTGAAAATTACTTAGTATATTTTAGTATAATGACTTAGAAGTATATTTTCTGTTTTCTTCTTACCTCCTCTACCGCGCTACTGTCCTCCGATGCAGCAGCCGAATTTAAACCTTTGGAGAATATTTCAGTTAATTTTATGCATTTGGCAGCGTCTGATTTTAGAGCCTTTTTCTTGCTTTCTCTGAGCTTTTCGGCACCGCCTTTCCTTTTTTTACGGTCCATCTCTGACAATTAGCTTGTGTTGCATTTACTGTTTGACATTCTTGCCAGATTTTGATTACGTCCGCGTAACCTCTGATTGGGTCGGATTGGGTCGGCCCATCTCGAAACCAGCCGGCTGTCGCCGATTGGGCCAAATGCTTAACATTTATTATTATTATTATTACTATTATTATCATCATCATCATCATAATATTCACATCTTGCAAGAGATAAAAGCTGCCTGCATGTAAAAACAATACATATTAAAAAAAAAAAAAAAAAAAAAAAAACTGACCGGCCCACATTTAAAAAATGGTCCGGCCCTTCTGGCATTTGCCAGAATTGCCAGATGGCCAATCCGCCCCTGGCCACAACTGCAGATTTCACCGGCAGCAACAGTAAACCTCACAATATAAAAATAAAATCCTCTTCTTACCGGCTGTCTCTTCAGTCTCTGATGTTCTTCTGCACAATCTCCCAGAATGGCGAAACAATCAAACATACAAGCTGGCTTCTTATACGCGTCTCCAAACTAAATCGTCTCACCTACTTCCTGCTACGTCGCATGCGTGATGTCACAAGCGATATCACACCCATTAGATTGTAATAGCCTACGTTGTTTGACTGAACAGTGCTGCTGCTGACCATGTCCATCACTTTCATGACCGCAGCCTACCTGAGTGCTGCCGCTGACCGTGTCCATCCCTTTATGACCGCAGCCTACCTGAGTGCTGCCGCTCACCGTGTCCATCCCTTTATGACCACAGTCTACCTGAGTGCTGCCGCTGACCGTGTCCATCACTTTATGACCACAGCCTACCTGAGTGCTGCCGCTGACCGTGTCCATCACTTTATGACCGCAGCCTACCTGAGTGCTTCTGCTGACCGTGTCCATCACTTTATGACCGCAGCCTACCTGAGTGCTGCTGCTGACCATGTCCATCCTTTTATGTCCACACCTGAGTGCTTGTCAAGTTGTCCCTTTTTCTTTTGTGCAATTTCCCCAACTTGAAAGGAATAACAGCATCCACTTGGAGATATAACTGGATTCCACTCGACAGACTTGGCAAACCCGCTATTTCTTTTATCCTTATTTTCCTTTTATTTGGATCTCAGCAAGGTAACCAATGTTGCCACCAGATAAAATAGTCAGGTAGAAAACCTTTAAGCAAACAAGAAAAGAAATAGACCCCAAACTATTACATACATATGATCACTGCCCCTGGTTTTTGTAAGAATCGTTTTATTTCATAAGACAAGAGTGTTATGTATGTGGGGTGGGGTGGGGGGCTGGGCTTCAGTTCCACTTTGCACAGCTGCACTCATAACAGCGGGGACGTCACTACTGCAGCCTCATGCGGCACCTGCACCTTCATACGCAGCAAGCAGGTGGCCATGATAATGACTGGCATCAAGTTACTGCTGCAGTCCTACACCAAAATTCATACAGACAAATCCAAACGCTGGTGATCTGGTGAAGTTTGTCTCCAGTGGCTACCCATACTTATGCACCACTAGTGACGGTACAGCACATCAGAACACTAAGTGAGGACCCAAAGTGACTTGTGGCCAGATTTTCTGGAGAGCAAACTTAAAACTTGTGCCTTACACCTGTGTCCCCATCCTGAAATATGAAAACACTTCATTTGTTTTTCGTCACAGTTAAGTTCAAATACATGCTTGATTTATGCAGTCTTCAGAAAGCACCTGGATCACCTTAAATGAAGCATTAAAATGTAAATAATATAGAGATACAGAAATCTTGTCAACTTCTGGAGGGAACATTAATGAAGTAACAACTAAGCTTGGATATCACACTCTGGATGATACCTCAGAGATCACTCTCTGGGAACACCTCAGAGATCTCTCTCTGAACAATACCTTGAACAGCACTTGGGCTGCTCTTACGAGAGCTAAAAGCAGAGATTAATATTACTCTGCTTATCTGCTATTGCGCTAAGACTCAATGGTTGTTTCAAATGGAAAGCAGAAAATCAGGTCATCAGCTCAGGAGCCACACATTCTCTGTACCTGGGACCCACAAGCATTTCAGCATTTTCTTAAAATGCCTTAAAGGCAGGTGACCTCAAGACACAAAATATTACACATCCCCTTGTAGACTTGAAAAGTGCAAGACTGGGTCAACATACAAAGGTGGCAACACAAAGAACAAATCATATGTTCAGAAGCCAAAAGCATGCAGGCCTTCTCTGCATTGGTACATTTATAAAAGAATTTGAGCTTTTAGTCTGAAGTGTGCATCAAAGTGAAAATAAAGAAATCAAATGAGCTAGAGGCTACATTTTCCTTCAGTCTGAGAGCTGGAGGTGCCATGAAATGAAACAAGCATGGGCACTGACACCCTCAGTACATTTTTTACATGAAGAACCCTCTGGGATGTTATGAGGCTGTCATGCTCTGTTAATGGGTCATTTAAAAGCTATTATTACACTAATAATACACTGAGAAGGCTCTCTTCTTAATACTACCCATTTCTGCGAGCAACAGTCACAAAAGAAGTGTCTGAACAGTTTCTTTGGAGATGGACGAGGGTTTCCATGGAAGTGACAGTCACAGGGATGCAGCAGCAACAGAGCTACCCATCCAAGCGCGTCTAGAGACTTCCACGAGTACAGTGTGAAAGTAAGAGGCCTGCGGGTAGGGGGCAGTCATTCGGCCACATGCCGGCGCAGGCTGGGGTTCTGGTTGCAGCTCTGCGTCGAGGAGAATGTGAGGCTGCAGCCTGGAACCTTGCGGCGCTGCATCTGGCGCAGATGTACCGTCTTGAAGCGAGTGCCCTTGCAGCTGTATGGTTTGTGGCACAGCATGCACAGGACAGCACTCGGGTTGACCCCCTGGCCCGGCAGCTCTGGGAACCCCTCCCTGGCACCACCCCTCACCCAGTCTGCCCTGTTTGAGCCACCCTCCCCTTCGCTGGCCCCCTCCACTTCTCGCTGGTAGTCCGAGCTTCATCCTGCTCCAGCTGGAGAATGCTCCTCAGTGCCAGCCCAGGGCTCACCTCATCCCGGCTGTGAGATGCTTGGCTGCTGCCCCCACTGTGGTTGCTGTTGTTGTAAAGGTGGGAATGTGGATGGTGGCATCCCTGGGTGCTAGTCATTCCATTCAGGACCCTGCCCCCTTCCTCATCCTCCTCCTCCTCCTCTTTGTCATTGAACACATCAGCCACGCTGATGACCTCTTTCTCAATTTTCACTGGCATGCTGGATTTGTGGGGCTTCATCTTGGGTGTGGGGTCAACAAAATGTTCCTGGATGCCAGTACCAGGCAGCTTGTGGCTGACAAGCCCTGCCTCGGCCACTAGAGGATTGTGGGAGCCAGAGGCCGAGGCCTGCTGCTCCATGAGAGACATGTTGTTAGAGGCCGGAGGGAGTATGGAGCTGGTGGGCAGGGAGACCGGTGAACTGACAAGATCCCCAGGGGACAACAGCACACGATAGAATGGGGGTATCAGTTGTACTGGCTGGACTGATTTCAAGGATGGGAAGATAAGAGAACTTTGCAGGGGAGACTGCAGCATGGGCTCGAGCGGTGGGGTAGTGAAGCCAAGAGGTGGCCGTCCCGGGCTGGTCAGAGTCAAACTGCTTTTGGTGCTGGAGATGACAGATGTGCCACAGCCAATACTGGAGCGGATGAGGTCCTTGTCACGGTTGTTCCTCAGCATGGGCATGTGTAGTCGGGGGTTAGGGTTGGCGCTGTGCCGGTTGCGGCTGCGCCGGGAGCTGAACACCATGTAGCAGCCCTCGATAGTGCAGTGGTGCTTGATCTTCAGGTGCACAGCATTGTAGTGGATCCTCTGGGTGCCCTTGTCATAGAAGGTCTTGCTGCATGAGTTGCAGCACACTCGGCCCTTGTGGGAGATAGAACCCATGCACCGCATGCGATGCATCTTGGAGGAGAAGGACGAGGTAACGATGCTCTTGGCTTGCTCACTTTTAACAAATGCATGTTGCTCACTCAGTCCAGCCGGCTGCTGCTGCTGCATTGGTGCTTGCTGCTGTTGAGGCTGCCTGGAGGTGGGGGTCGGGGTGGTTGTTGAGATGGTTGTTATGCTAGCAGGCTCAGACTTAGGCTCGATCGCCACGGTGACACCGGTGCCCCCAAGGCTTGGGCTTTGCCCATTGCGGAACGGTGAGAGAGACACCTCCGACTCTCGTTGGGGTCACTCAGGTTTGGCAGACTGGACTCCCGTGGCCTGTGACCTGGCTGCTCCAGCATGAGCCCGCATGGGGGCAGACACTGGGTTGATGTACTGGAAAGGAAGCAGGAAGGCCAGGCTGTTGGGGATGTTCTCAAAGTGGTGTATAGTGGAGAGACTGCGTCAGCAGGCTGGGGCTACGAGAGCGGTTGTTGCTCTCGATGAAAGTCCTGATGTCAGAGTCAGTCTTGGATGAGGGCACTGCGATGGCCTGGCCTTCTTTCTCCTAGATGGCCAGATCTCCTCCTCCTGGGACATGATAGTCCAGTGGTCCAGAACCTTCCCTGCAGCATCCTGAAGGCCATATCAAGGGGAACAAAGGACACCACAAGAAGTCATTGATTCTGCATAATTGGCACAGCTGATTAAAGGTAAATAGCTGCCTGCCTGCAATGTCCAGACCTCCTGGAGCAAAGACCTCGTAGATCTTAACAGAGCGACACCACACACACCCTCCTTCTCCTAGCTTCCCTTTCAGTCTTCTTTTCCTGTGTCACCATGCAGGAAGTCATTACATTCATGGATAGAGAACAGGAACGTTTTCAATCATGTCAACCGTAAAAACAACCTAGGGCTTTGGGGCACTGCTATTAGTCAGTCCCTGCGATGCACGTCATTATAGAGAAGATGACCCACAGAAACACCTCAAAGTCTATTGTTTCTCAGCTGATCCATAGAAATGCCTCACAGAAATACAAATACAATGACTCCCACAACAGAGGAGGAAGACTGACCTCTAACCGGTGTGACCTCTAACCGGTGTGTTATGGTTTTGCAACGGTCCTGTTACACTTCTGTGATAGTTACCTACCTGCATTATACTACCCTAGCTGAATCTCATCCCCGTATTGGTCCACACTCAAGCCCCAGCCACCTGTGGAAGCATTTCTCAGGTTGCAGAAGCTAAGTAATATCTGATAATTGCAATACTTACATTCGGCCAGGAGATGGCAGCAAGAAAATAGGAAAATAATTTCCCCACGGTTATTGTGATAATTCACAAGGTAAATTTATTGTGTATGTGTGTGTATGTGTGTGTTTTACTGCACTTTGGGGACAATTTTATCAAATGTGATCTATGCAAACCAACACACACACACACACAGTGCCCAGTTACAGCGTGCGCGCGCGCACACACACTCACACACTGTGTGCTGACACAGCCCACACACACAGTGCCCAGTTAGAGCACACACACACACAGAGCCCCCGGCTAGAGCTCACACACACTAGAGCTTAGATCGGGCCCAAAAAATTAAACCCGACCCTACCCGAGCCCGTGCACCTTGTGTCCGAGCCCGACCCGGTCCGACACATTAACTGTAATTATGAGCCCGAGCCCGATTTAAACCCGACTATTTTTTAATACGTGAGCCGTTGTAACAGACGTTCTCAACTACAATTCTAAGTTGTTTGAACTACAGAAATTAGTTTAGATTTATCTTAATGAAAAATGCAACAAGGACGAAGCATGTAAACTGCATTGTTTGTTTATTCAGAATGGATTTTTGAGACACGTTTAGAAGAAAAGCACGTTTTCACTTATCCAGTTCGCTTGCTGCTGGAACCAGTTTGTGTGCTCGGCATCGAACTTTAAGTAAAGGGTTAAGAAAAAGGTTAAATCCTTCCGTAAGCAGCCAACGAGGTATGTGTTAATTAAGTTTTAGTTAAGTTTGTTGTATTTAGCCATGTAAATGTAAATGCTAACTGAGGTTCGTGTTAACTGTATATGAATTCTCTAAGCTGTCTTTATTGTTATTTATGTTTATATTTCATTTTAATTTCAATGTTTGTTAGCTAATATTGTAAGTAAATGTGCTTGATTTTGTGTTTCCGTATCTGTATTTAGTTCTCACGTCTGCCATGATGGTGATAATAACGAAGCCACTGTCTTTCGAATAAACCGTCGGCATGAGTGAGCTAGTGGACTCACTCATGGTCAAGGTTCGCGACCTTGAGGAGCAACTGGCTCTCATCCAATGCAACAGTGAGTTAGATGAGCTAGTTGATACGCCGTTTAGGGAGATGGTGTGTACGCCACTAGCGGGGGGGAGGGAGAATGAAGAGCAGAGAGGTCGAGAGAGCTGGGTGACCGTAGGTCGTAGACACAGGAAAAGGCATACACATGTTACAGAGGCGGCATCACCTGAGGTGTCTGTGTCTAACAGGTTTCAGGTGCTTCCAGCTTTAGAGCCGGAAGGGACTGGGGAAGCAGGTGGGCCCTTGGGCACTGAGGAGCCCCCTCCCCCCAGAAAGAGGGAGGTTGTGGTAGTGGGGGATTCAATTATTAGGGGAGTAGACAGTTATGTGTGCACGCGTGATAGAGGGTCCCGTACGGTGTCTTGCCTGCCTGGTGCCCAGGTAGGAGACCTTCCAGATCGTGTGGACAAGCTTTTGGCCCCAGCTGGGGTGGATCCAGTTGTCGTGGTGCATGTTGGCACCAACGACATAGGAAAGGGTAGAAGGGCTGTTCTGCAGGATAAATTTATAGAAGTCGCCAATAAGCTTAGAAGCAGAACGTCCATGGTGGTATTTTCTGAAATAAAGTCAGGCTAAGTTAGCTGAGATAAGGAGATTAAATGCGTGGCTAAAAGGATGGTGTAGGAAAGAGGGGTTTAGGTTTATGGGGCACTGGAGGACCTTCTGGAACAGGTGGGACCTGTTCAAGCCGGATGGGTTGCATCTGAACCGGAGGGGAACCAGTGTACTGGGAAGGCGTATTTGTAGAATAGTTGAGTAATGTTTAAACTAGGGACTGGGGGGGCAGGGAGGTTAGTTAACCCTTAGGAGTCGGCGGACCCGCAAGCGGGGACACTTGCATTTTTTTCTGGTAACCGTGAAAAGAACTTAAAATGCGTCGTCATGTTTGATCATACACGTAAGTGTAGTACATCATTTTAATCTGTAAATGGTCTACTTTTATTCATGTATACTCACAATATCCACGAAACATTGTGCTTTTGTAAAATAAAGAAAATAAACAGGGTGCGCTTTCAGCTGTCTCAGTCTCCGCGAAAATCTTTTTGAAACACGTCACTAAAATGAACTGAAACTCCGCGAATACTGCACAGACAGACATGAGAAATATATCTATAGAAAGCTTAAAGTGTCTACTTTTAAATAAAGCAATTTAAATTAAAAATAAATATTTTCAGTTTATGTAATTCATGTGAAACCAAGGAGAGGCACAGAATTTCTGTCGCACTTCATTATCTGCTAATGACCCGAGGCAGGGCACGCCCACAGCCATTCACACGGAAAACAGCAGCATGCGTATAAGGCCACGCCCCCCGACTTAAAAACACATAGTCTAATGGTGCATTCATTTTTCTCTCGGATCTCGGAAATTCTGAGTTGAGTGACATTATGGTGCGTTCGACTATTTCTCTCCAAGTCGGAACTCGGATGAAAATGTGGTATGTTGGAAATTGGTGTTTTCATTGAGGTTGCTTTCTAGGGGTTGTGCTGAGTGGCTATAAATGGGTACATGTTGGAGTGTTGGGGATGGAGGCAGAGTTGTTTTTTTTTTATGCCTATTGCAAAGTTTTAGTTAATTGGTAATGCCTTATTGGTACACTAGGGGGAGATCACGAACATGTTCCTCATTCAATAAAAGTTATCGAAGAGGAAACATCGCTGGTGATCTTTTTGTGATTTTTCCTCTCCCCTATTCAGGTATTGTAAAGTTGTTTTGTCATTAAATGTTGTCTAAAATGTCAGTACTGGTTGTGGTTCATGTTGTAGTATTTCCGTATGTGTTTTATGTAAGTAAACATAAAAGAAAACGGCTAATTGTATCTTAATGCATTAAATACGTGCGTAACTGCTCGTGCGGAAACCGGCATTAAAGTAGTTAGTGGTGTGCAAAGTGTACTGTGATAGTTTGTTGTTTAAATGATCTCTGTTATTTTGGTTTATTATTTGAATTTACTGTGCAAATATGGCATATTTTGATGTCATACATTGATCGGTTATTTCGGGGTTAATTATTTGAGTTTAAAATGGCTGCCATCGCTATCGTGCAGCGCTTGTGTGGTGGCCTCGCGCGGGACACTGCCCGTGTACCAGTTTTACTCATTCAATAAAAGTTATCGAAGAGGAAACATCGCTGGTGATCTTTTTGTGATTTTTCCTCTCCCCTATTCAGGGAGACAACATTTGGAGGCACCGCTGGGATTAAGCTTTTCAGATTTCAACTGAATTCCCCAGACGACTTCTGAGCTAGCTTATCTCTTTTACTTTATTTGGAAACACTGCTGTGAGGAAGATGCTACTGCGTGGAGTAGAGCTGGAAGTTGAGGGTTGGATTCATATTCCTGGAGGTCAGTCAGAGATTGTCCAGTATTGTGAAAACCACTCGGTTTAAAGTCTGTCTCCACATAGTAAAGATCCCCTTGCTCTGTAAAAATGACCACGTTGGAGGCTCTGCAAGAAGAGATAGCAGGAGAATTGCACATAATGACCAAAGAGAGTCTACTAAATGTTACTGATTTTCTTGGAATATCAGGAGAGAGAAGGACAGCTGTGATAAGAAAATCTCGTATTTCTCTAATCACTCACATTTTGCGATACCTTGAGAGAGAGGAGATGAAAGAATTAGAAGATGAAGGTATGTCCGAACTGTTACTATTAAAAGACAAAATTGCTGAACAAGTCCAAAATATATCACCGAGATACCAACCAAACCCATCGTGGCGTAAGGACTTTAAAATTGTTGGGCAAATGGGTGAGCCAGGTCAGAGAGACAAATTAACTTTTTCCAGTTTAGCCCATCAGATTGAGAATGGTTTAAAAAGGGGATACCCAGAAGCAGAGATCGTTGATGCTGTTATAAGAGCCATTTCCCCAGGCTTACAGTTGCGTAGCTACTTGGAAGGAAAGCCCAATCTTACACTTCCCAGTCTTAGACGCATACTGCGTTCCCATTTTCAGGAAAAGAGTGCGACAGAGCTATATAAACAGCTCACATCTGAAGCACAGAATACTAAGGAGTCCCCTCAGAGTTTTTTAATGCGGGTTTTAGACCTTAAGCAAAAAGTACTTTTTGCATCTCAGGAGTCTGAATCAGGACTCAAGTATGACCCTGCTTTAGTTCAAAGTATGTTCTTGCATACGGTGCTTACTGGGCTCCAGAATGACAACATCAAGACAGACATGCAGCCACTTTTATTGGATACAACTACTTCAGATGAACTACTATTAGAAAGATTAAACACTGCTTGCACAACTGAGGTTGAGAGAAAGAACAAGAGGAAATCCAGTGCCCCTCAAACAACTTCATCTGTCCATGTAGTTCAGTCAGGGGATGCACAGCCTTCCAAGTGTCCTGCAAAAGAGACTGTATCAAAAATACCCTCTGAGTTGATGAAAGAACTAAAAGAGTTAAGGGCTAGTGTAGCTTCGCTGAATAGCCTCAGCACTGAAATTACTCAGATCAAGGAGAAAATGCAGCAGCCCTTTTTCTCGTCACAATCCAACACCTTACCAACCAATAGAGAGCCTGAAAGGAACTTGGAAAATGCATGCCTCCCTACCTATCAGCAGCGGCAGCACTCTGGGTACAGTCAGTCCCATGCCCCATTTTCGGTGCAGCAGTGTCCACCAACTTTGCACATTAAAAGCACCGCTCGTCCACCAAGGCGCTGTTTCGTGTGCCAGCAAAATGGAGCTGTCGAACGATGCACACATTGCTATCGATGTGGGAGTGGAGAACACTTTCTAGCTGGATGCAGGATTAGAGGCACAAGGCCTGCTAGGGAGGCTCCTTTAAACAGGGAGTGGTTACCACCACGGGACGGGTGTTGACCATACCAAGCAAACAGTCCCTGACAGATCATAAAAAGGAATGTACTGGCCTGTCATACTCCAGTGAAAAGTCTTTCTGTATAGGAGATACAACCTACTATGCACCTCAGATTAATCCACCTCACAAGGTGACGTCACTGGTTGGTCGTCAATGTCTTGTTGAATGTTATTTGAATGGTCTTAAAATACAAGCTCTGTGGGACACTGGTTCGCAGGTTTGCATAGTGGATGAGCGAGGAAAAGAAGAGTATCTGTCTACTGCAAAGCTGAAAAGCGTCTCTGAATTGCTCGACTCACCTGACAGTTTAACATTGACTGCAGCAAATGGAGCTAACATGCCATATCTCGGCTGGGTGGAAACTACATTCAGGCTTGCTTCCGAAAATGACCCGACAAAAGAACTCACCGTTCCAATATTGGTGATGAAAGGCCGACATCTTTCCCACCCAATCATAGGGTTTAATGTTATTGAACACATTGTAACCAACACTGAGGAGGTTAAACGTTATTGTACAGTGAGAAAAACTTTTCCAGGTTTGAAGAATAATAAAATAAGGGCATTTATCCAGGCCATCAACAAGGAACAATCATGTATATATACGGTGAGAACAAAAAGAAGGGTAACAGTGATTCCAAAGCGCAGTATTGCACTACTAGAGTGTCGTGTTGCTTCTCAACCACCCACAACTGATATGATGATGATATTCGAGCCAGATATTAACCCTCAGTGGCCTGAAGGTCTGAAGTTTTGTGACGCTCTTGTGGCTCTAAAAGGAATGTCCATCCCATTCATCACTCTTGCCATCTCTAACTCGACAGACAGGGACATTTTTATAACAGGGTACACAGCAATTGGGACAGTTCAACCCATAGTGACAATGTTACCCATCCCAACCATTGAGAAAATGGAAACACCAGTTAATGTAAATCATACTGTTGTACAGCCACCAGTTCAAAGCAGGGTGGCTGGAGAGATTTGGGACCCACCTGTCGATCTGAGTCACCTGGATGAGGACCAGAGGAAGATAGTGAGACAGATGATTAGGGGAGAGTGCAGTTCTTTTTCAAAATCAGACAATGATATTGGGTATATTGAACAGCTACAAATGAATATTTCCTTAAAAGATTCAGAGCCTGTAAAGCGTACCTACATGTCTGTACCTAAACCACTCTACCAAGAAATGAAAGCATATTTGCATGACCTGATAGCACAGGGCTGGATCAGAAAATCAAGCTCCTCCTACTCCTCCCCGGTGGTTTGTGTCCGAAAAAAAGATGGCACTATGCGCCTCTGTGTAGATTATAGGGATCTTAATTCAAAGACACATCCTGACCGCCAGCCCATACCCCGAGTCCAAGATATTTTAGATAGTTTAGGAGGTAACTCTTGGTTCTCCCTCTTAGACCAGGGGAAAGCATATCACCAGGGGTTCATGACTGAGGACAGTAGACCACTCACAGCTTTTGTGACCCCCTGGGGTCTTTATGAATGGAACCGAATACCTTTTGGCCTAATGAATGCCCCAGCGGCGTTCCAACGCTGCATGGAGGAGTGCCTGGAGGGGCTGCGTGACAAAATATGCATTCCTTACCTAGATGACACATTAGTCTTCAGTAAGACGTTTCAGGATCATGTAAATGATGTCCAAAGAGTCCTGCAACAATTGAGATCTTATGGCATCAAACTCAAGCCCAGCAAATGTAACCTGTTTAAACGTGAAGTCCGTTACTTAGGGAGGATTGTCTCAGAAGAGGGCAGCAAAGTCGATCCTGCTGATTTTGAAGCTGTCAGGGCACTAAAAGATGCCAGACCACAGAACGTTGGACAACTCAGGAAAATTCTTGGCCTACTTACCTACTACCGTCAGTACATCAAGGACTTTTCCAGAATAGCTTCCCCTCTGTATGATTTGCTCAAAGCCAAACCAAAGGAGGTCTCCATTGTTTCTGCTACTGACAGAACAAAGTCCAAACGGAAGAGAGACAACCATGGAGTGCCATCAAACCAACCAGTCTCCTGGACTGAACAACACCAAGAGATACTGGAACAACTGATTGACTGTTTACTCCATCCTCCAGTTCTTGGTTTTCCTAATTTCACTTTGCCCTTCATCTTACATACCGATGCATCACAGCTTGGTTTGGGAGCAGTATTGTATCAAAATCAAGATGGCAAATTAAGAGTGATCGCTTATGGTTCTCGAACTTTAACAGCAGCTGAGAAGAATTACCATCTCCATGCGAGTAAGCTGGAGTTTCTTGCTCTAAAATGGGCAGTCTCAGAAAAGTTCAGGGACTAGTTGTACTATGCCCCAACCTTTACTGTGTTTAGCGACAACAACCCTCTCACTTACGTCTTGTCAACCGCAAAACTGAATGCCACCACCTCAAGGTGGGTCGCAGAGTTAGCAGACTTTCATTTTACAATTAAGTACAAACCAGGGAGCGCGAACGGTGATGCAGATGCCTTATCTAGAATGCCCCTTGATGTGGAGACATTTATGAAGGAGTGTTCTGAAGAGCTGTCATCTGATGCCATTATGGCCACAATTCAGAGTGTCTGTATACGAGAGGAATCTAAAATGGGCTGGTCAGTGGCTCTGGCAATTGCAGCATCATCAATGGAAGACATGTCAGCAATTGAGTCGGTTACACCAATTCCCACAGAACAGCTAAAGAAAGCACAACAGTCTGACCCGGCTATTCGCGAAGTGTTAGATCACAAGATTTTAGGTGTCAAACCACCAGCTCACGTTTTGAAAACATACAGCTCTAAGACAAAATGCTTATTCAGAGAGTGGGATAAACTGACAGTGGCTGATGATGATGTGATGTACAGGATTACCACGACTCGCAAACAACTAGTCTTGCCTGAACAGTACAGACTAACTGTGCTGCAAGAATTGCACAATAACATGGGACATCAGGGCCTTGACCGCACACTGTCTCTCATTCGTGATCGCTTCTTTTGGCCCTACATGCAGTCGGATGTAGAACATTATGTGACTAAAGCTTGTACCTGTCTTAAACAGAAGAAGCCTTGCCGTGACACGCGAGCTCCACTTACCAATGTGGTAACAACACAGCCGTTTGAATTGGTGTCTGTTGATTTCCTGCATCTTGACCAGTGTAAAGGTGGATATGAGTATATACTTGTTGTTGTCGACCACTTTACTCGTTTCGCCCAAGTGTATGCTACTACTTCCAAGTCTGGGAAGACAGCTGCTAATCTCATTTTTAACGACTTTGCCCTGAAGTTTGGATTTCCAGCCCGCATCCACCATGACCAAGGGGGTGAGTTTGAAAACCAGTTATTCATGCAGTTAAAGATCATCAGCGGTGTTGCTGGTTCCCGAACGACGCCATACCACCCGATGGGAAACGGCCAGGTGGAAAGAATGAACAGGACATTGTTGCAGATGTTAAAAACTCTGAACAACACACAGAAATCAAACTGGAAGGAACATTTGAACAAACTAGTATATGCTTACAACTGTACAAGGAGTGAAGTGACGGGCTATGCACCTTTTTACCTTCTTTATGGGAGATCACCAAGACTTCCTGTTGACGTACTGTTTGGTTTGCTCCCTCAGTCAAACTTCACTAAACAGCGCGACTATGTAGAAAAGTGGAAACAGGGCATGGAGGAAGCATATGCCATTGCAAGTAAAAATGCTCAAAGGGCTGCTGAAAAAGGTAAAAGGTATTATGATTCTAAAGTCAGGAGTACAGTGCTACACCCAGGAGACCGCGTATTGGTTAAAAACCTAACTCCAAGAGGGGGCCCTGGCAAACTCAGAAATTACTGGGAGGACAGCATTCACACAGTGGTGCGACAGTTGGGATCAGATATCCCTGTTTACGAAGTGAGGCCAGAGAGGGGGCCAGGACGCTCCAGAGTTTTGCACAGAAATATACTAATGCCTTGTGATCACCTACCTTTTGAAACACCACCAGAATTGTCTTCTAAAACCAAGATAGGACGGGGAAAGAGAGTGCAGCCTGCAAAAGGTCAGGAGATGGATGAAGATAGTGAGGAGGATGATAACCTTAGTTATGTGTTTCCTCAAGTGCACTCAGAATTAACCTTTGCTAAAAACAACCAGGCAGGGACAGAAGTGGAACCTGAATTAAGTTACCCTACTGAAGAGGATAAAGTTCCAGAACAAATGGCATCAGCATTGTCCTTACCTGATGATGATTATTTGAGAGACATAAGTTTGCCTTCTGAGACTGCACCTGATGATCAGTCTGAATCGTTTGAAGATGTTGTTGTTGAACCTGCTGTGCCAACTTACCAGCTACCACAAAGAAACAGACATCCACCAAGGCGAACCACATATGACCAGTTAGGAACTCCCACATGCTACAACATTGTGCCAGTTTACAATGGCCAGCCAACATGGAACCCAGTACCACTATGTACTGTTTCTGGGCTAATTCCATTGTTACCACTGACTCAGCCACCTTACCTTTGGCCTTCACTCATTAATGGGCTCCGACAGGTGTGAACCTATTAGACACTTAACTTGGACGATTGATAGATAGTTTGTGTGGACTTTTACCATAAACAATTTTTGGACTACATGCCGTTTGTGTAAACACTTCCTTCCAATGATGAAAGGACATTTCATTACAAGGTGTAATATACATGCAAATGTGAAAAGGTATGCTGTTGAGGAAAAGTGATTCAATGTCGAGACGACATTTGTTTTCCAGGGGAGCATGTGGTATGTTGGAAATTGGTGTTTTCATTGAGGTTGCTTTCTAGGGGTTGTGCTGAGTGGCTATAAATGGGTACATGTTGGAGTGTTGGGGATGGAGGCAGAGTTGTTTTTTTTTTATGCCTATTGCAAAGTTTTAGTTAATTGGTAATGCCTTATTGGTACACTAGGGGGAGATCACGAACATGTTCCTCATTCAATAAAAGTTATCGAAGAGGAAACATCGCTGGTGATCTTTTTGTGATTTTTCCTCTCCCCTATTCAGGTATTGTAAAGTTGTTTTGTCATTAAATGTTGTCTAAAATGTCAGTACTGGTTGTGGTTCATGTTGTAGTATTTCCGTATGTGTTTTATGTAAGTAAACATAAAAGAAAACGGCTAATTGTATCTTAATGCATTAAATACGTGCGTAACTGCTCGTGCGGAAACCGGCATTAAAGTAGTTAGTGGTGTGCAAAGTGTACTGTGATAGTTTGTTGTTTAAATGATCTCTGTTATTTTGGTTTATTATTTGAATTTACTGTGCAAATATGGCATATTTTGATGTCATACATTGATCGGTTATTTCGGGGTTAATTATTTGAGTTTAAAATGGCTGCCATCGCTATCGTGCAGCGCTTGTGTGGTGGCCTCGCGCGGGACACTGCCCGTGTACCAGTTTTACTCATTCAATAAAAGTTATCGAAGAGGAAACATCGCTGGTGATCTTTTTGTGATTTTTCCTCTCCCCTATTCAGGGAGACAACAAAAACGTCACGAAACGTCAAGAAAAACGTCGCTTCCCGTCGGAAACAAGCCCCTTTTATGACGTTGAAGTCGGACAAGATTTGCCCCAAGAGCCTGTCAGCCAATCAAAAAAAAAGAAAGGGTGTACACAATAGCCAATCAGAAAATAGTACTATTGTATCTTGGTAAAATACAACACAACAACCAATGAAAAGGCATCCTGTGGAATGTCACTCTTGCCTGTCTTCAAAACTTGACAGCCCTGGGGTAAGTTATTAAGTCTTATATAACTCTTATTTTGATAATATTAAACTAATATTAGTAAATATTTTCCTCACTTCAGCTAGCTTTTGTCAGCTTATGTGAAACATTGGCTTTCAATGCCATTTAGGTTAGTGTAGCATGTAGATAACTCTGCTAACATGCTGCCTTATGTAGCAAACATGTTGTTTCCTGGTGGCTAAGATAATGCCTTATGGAGTTTACAGATGTTTGTAAATGTTCTAATGTATTTCACCTCGTTTGGATAGCTTTAGATTATGGTTGCTAATATATATTTGGCTCCGTTTTGATTAGCCTATAATACTGCTATCGGTAATGTTATTTAGCACAAACATTTGCTAACATTTTTTTATTTATTTGTTTTTAGGAATGTGTCTGCATCACCCTTCACCAGCTTCACCAGCACCTCACATCGGGACATGCATGCTAAATAAACCACAAACCAAGAAATATGTTTCTGTCCTCAAATTATTTTCTTGTAGCACTTTCCTCTGTCCCATACCTGACTGAAAGGGGTAATTATACAGCTCATTATGCAGGTCTTTGTCTTCTCTGGTGTGAACTACAGCATTATTCATGAGCATTCCCACCTCCTCGCATATGGCCTTTCTAAACAAAAAGTGTCTTAGAAAATTTAAATTAATGTATTGTTTTCTGTAAATGAGTGAGTGAGATGATTGTCACATCATTTTGAAGTAAAACCTCTACACTACAAGATCCAGGTCACAAAAGTCTTGTACACAAATGTCATGAATGTGTTTTGTGGTCTAATTTCAGTGACTTATTTTTTTGTTGTTTTCAATAATCACGCATAACTGTTTTTTTCTCCAATATAAAGACTTGTACATACATACTGCTCATATATTATTGTAACCCAGTTTCTGCTGAATACAATGTTATCAGACTTTAGACATTTATATGTTTATAAGTAACTGAAAAATGCACAAATGTCAGGACATGTCAAAATCTCTTCAGGGCTCCAAAACACCTTCAGACTCCTAAGGGTTAAGTATGTAACTGGGGGGAAACGGAAAGCCCCAAAAAATCATATTATAAGTAGGCACTGTAATAGGCTTACCCTTTGTTGTCTGTATTTAAACGCCAGGAGTATTAGGAATAAAATTCATGATTTAGAGGCTCTTATCTCATCAGACTCTTATGATATTATAGCAATAACTGAAACGTGGTTGAGTGATAAGGATGGACAAGAATATAATATGGATGGTTACACATTGTTCCGTAAAGACCGTATAGGTAAGAAGGGAGGTGGTGTTGCAGTATATGTAAAGGAAAACTTGCAGGCAAGGGAGCTTACTGATATAAGTAAAAGTACGGAAGCTATATGGGTAAAATTAGATGCTACAAACTCAAATAACCTAATTGTCGGTGTTTGTTACAGAGCACCCAATGTAGCTGCTGAGGAAAGCAGATTGTTATACAGTGATATTAGGATTATGAGCAATAAAAATTATGTGGTAGTTATGGGTGATTTTAATCTACCGGGGATGCAGTGGGACATTGTTGCTGGCTCTTCTGAAAATGAACTTGAGATGGTGGAATTAGTACAGGATTGTTTTTTTACTCAGTTTGTTAACACCCCTACCAGGGGAGATGCCATTCTTGATCTTGTTTTGTCTAATAACCAGGACAGGATTGGTAAATTAGACGTTTTAGAACCACTTGACAGTAGCGATCATAACATGGTTAAATTTGAGGTTAAGTTTAGTGCCCGAAGAGCAAAGTCCAAATCAAAAATATATAATGTTAGGAAGGCTAACTTCAATTCTATGAGATTAAAACTAGAAACTGTGAACTAGATGGAGTTGAATAGCAAAACTGTTGAAGAGGCATGGGAATTTTTTAAAAGCACATTATTGCAAGTGCAAGAGGACTTCATACCTGTTTCCAGCAAGAATAAATCTAGGAAATTGCAACCTAGGTGGTTTAATAGGGAAATAAAGTATAAAGTAAGGAGGAAAAGGGCTTTGTTCCAGAGATGGAAAATAACTGATGATGACATAATAAAGCAAGAGTATCTAAATCTACAGGCTGAATTAAAAAATGACATTAGACGAGCTAAAAGGAATGTCGAAAGGAAGATCGCATTGGAGGCTAAGGATGACGTTAAAAGTTTCTTCCAGTATTTTAACTCTAAAAGAGCTCTAAAAGCTGAAATTACTAATCTGCAGGATAGTAAGGGTCTTATAATTGAAAACGACATTGACATAGTAAATGAGTTCAATGATAGTTTTGCACGGGTATTCACTGTTGAGGACACTAGTAACTTACCAGTTCTTATTACTAATCCAACATCGTCTATAACTAATATATATATAACTGAAGCTGATGTTCTGCAAAGCCTAGCTAAGCTCAAAATAAATAAATCACAGGGCCCTGATGGCATCTTACCTATAGTATTAAAAGAGATGAGGGATATTATTTGCCGACCCTTAACATTACTGTTTCAAAAATCCTTATCTGAAGGTGTGGTACCTTCTGATTGGAAGCATGCCAACATAATGCCCATTTTCAAAAAAGGGGATAGAAGTAATTTGTCAAACTATAGGCCAATCAGTCTAACTTGTATAACTGGTAAAGTTATGGAGGCTATAATCAAAGAGAAAATGGTAGATTACCTGGACTCAAATAACATTTTGAGGGATAGCCAGCATGGATTTAGGAGAGGTAGATCCTGTTTAACAAATGTGTTGGAGTTTTTTGAGGAAGCTACTCAGGAAGTTGATGATAAGAAGGCCTATGATGTCATCTACTTAGATTTCCAAAAGGCTTTTGATGTTGTTCCCCACAAGAGGCTCTCACTTAAACTCAAAGCGACAGGTATTTTAGGAACTGTAGCGACCTGGATTGATAACTGGTTAACGGATAGGAAGCAGCGAGTAGTTATAAGAGGCTCAATGTCACAGTGGGCCTGCGTTCATAGTGGGGTACCGCAGGGTTCAATTTTAGGACCACTTTTGTTCCTAATTTACATAAATGATATAGACACCAATATATACAGTAAACTGGTGAAATTTGCAGATGACACCAAGGTGGGTGGTGTAGCAGATACTGAACTAGCAGCTCAGCAGCTACAGCGGGATCTTAATTTAATTAGTGACTGGGCTGACACCTGGCAGATGAAATTTAACATAGACAAATGTAAGGAACTCCATGTAGGGAGCAGAAATATAAAGTACAGGTATTTTATGGGACCTACTGAAATAAAGGTAGCTGATTATGAGAAAGACCTTGGTGTGTATGTTGATGCTTCCATGTCTCATTCTCGCCAGTGCGGGGAAGCAATAAAAAAGGCCAATAGGATGTTGGGGTATATCTCCAGGTGTGTGGAGTTTAAGTCAAGGGAGGTAATGCTAAGATTATACAATTCCTTGGTGAGACCTCACCTAGAATATTGTGTACAGGTTTGGTTACCATATCTTAAAAAGGACATAGCGGCATTAGAAAAGGTGCAGCATAGGGCCACAAGAATGATTCCTGGTCTTAGAGGAATGTCATACGAGGAAAGGTTATTTGAGCTAAATCTGTTCAGCCTCAAGCAAAGGAGACTGAGGGGGGACATGATCCAGGTCTATAAGATTCTAACAGGTTTGGATGCTGTTCAACCGAATAGTTACTTCAGCATTAGTTCAAATACAAGAACTCGTGGCCATAGGTGGAAATTAGCGGGAGAACATTTCAAACTGGATTTAAGGAAGCACTTCTTTACACAGCGTGTAGTCAGAGTATGGAATAGTCTTCCTGATAACGTAGTGCAAGTTGAATCTTTGGGTTCCTTTAAATCAGAGCTAGATAAGATTTTAACACACAGACAATGCCCAGTTACAGGGCACCCACACCACATGCAGTACACACACACACTGTTACAGCACATGCACACATACACACACAGTGCCCAGTTACAGCACACACAAACACACACATTCACAGTGCCCAGTTAGAGCACACACACACAAAGTGCCCAGTTACAGCGCACACACAAAGCGCCCATTTATAGCACACACACCCACACACTGTGCACTGTTACAGCCCACACACACAGACACAGTGCCCTGTTACAGCACACACATGCACGCACGCACACACACACAGAATGCCCCCGGTCAGAGCTCACACACATTCACACAGTGCCCTGTTACAGCACACAGAAACACACACAGAGCCCCCGGCTAGAGCTCACGCGCACACACATACACACACAGTGCCCTGTTACAGCACACACACAAATACAGGACTCAGTTACAGCACACACACACACACACAGTGCTGTTATAGCACGCACACAAGCACACACACAGTGCCCTGTTACACCACGTGCACACATACACACACAGTGCCCAGTTACAGCACACAAACACAAAGTTCCCAGTTACAGTGCACACACACAGCGCCCATTTAGAGCACACACACCCACACACTGTGCACTGTTACAGCCCACACACACGCACACAGTGCCCTGTTACAGCACACACACACATACAGGACTCAGTTACAGCACACACACATACACACAGTCCCCACATGGAGTACACACACACACACACACACAGTGCACTGTTATAGTGCATACACACAGACACAGTGCCCTGTTACAGCACACGCACATTTTATGCTGCCGTCTGGTGGCCAAAATTGAGTACTACCATTTAAAAACATTAAAATGATATTTTCTGGTAATTGCAATACTTATATTCGGCCAGGAGATGGCAGCAAGAAAATAGAAAAATAATTAGGATAATTGACAAGGTAAATTTATTGTGTATTTGTGTGTCTGTGTGTATGTGTGTGTTTTACTACACTTTGGGGACAATTTTATCAAATGTGACCTATGCAAACCCACACACACACACAGTGCCCAGTTACAGCGTGCACACAAACATTTATTAACACAAACAAACACAGTGCCCAGTAGAGCCCGACCGATTTATCGGCAGGCCGATATTATCCGCCGATATTAGGCATTTTCCAAACTATCGGTATCGGCATTTATAATGGCCGATAAATGAATATTTCAAAAATAAAATAAAAACGGACGAAACACCCTTCAACCATGTCATGAATGTTAGAGTTGTATAGTTTGTCCACCAGAGGGCACTCTACACCATCCCTGTTGGCAACACTCGTGTATAACGCGCCACACATCCTGCAACCTGCTGATCCAGCCAGAGTCGGGCAGAGAACCGGTTATCGCGAGTGAGATCATCGGCGAAGTGTGTTCATGGTGAGTTGGTCACGAGACATACATTGCTTGAATAACAATTAAAAGAACATCCCCATCAGTTCTCAACTCAAATAAGCATGACAAAATTCGTGACTATCATGTCCAGTTTTGCTGCTGTTAAATAAGCCGAGAGTGAAGCGGAATTAGCTAACCACAAAGCTAGCTAATGCCACTATCAGTGGAAGACCACTAACGTTAACATTAATGAGCTTGGAAACCACAACGAACTTATTCTGCCTAAATAAACTAATGATTACTGTATTTATAACTAGCATGTCTCTAGTTACAGTCCCTGCATTGTAAAATGTAAGTTAGACATTTGCGAGGAGTGAACATTTAGACATAGAGAAAAAGTATCAAACGTAGCTTGTGCATAAAAGTTACCTTTTCTTTTACATGTGTGTGAAATCCAATGACGCCAAGTGTGCGTTGCAGACTGTCGTTCAGCCGCAGCATTTGCAGACTGTCGTTCAGCAACTGATGATTGAAAATGGTTTGATGTAGCTTGGTGGAAAGAATTTAAAAAGTGCAGGTAAAGGGATAAGCAAGCTGACATTGTAATTATAAGGTAGCTTATAACCCAGCTAACAATTTATGGTTTCCCGAACGTTCCCTGGAGGTTAGTTTTTGATTAGGTTTTGGTTCCCATGGAAAGTTTGCTTAACGTTCTGGGAACGTTAGTTTTTGGTTACACCAAACATTCCCAGAACGTTCCCCTAATGTTCCCTAAAAGTTGCAACCTTTAGGGAACTTTAGGAGAACGTTCCCTAAACGTTCTGTGTTAGTGGGGAAGGCAATGTAGGGACTAATTATTACACACGCACACAAACATTTAGGAGTGACCTTTATCTTATTTAATGATAATATAAATGATGATGATAGTAATAATGTCATCATTATTTTTTGTAATTATTACTGTCAATAATAATAATAATAATAATAGCCTAATAATAATAATAATAATGCTGGTAGTAATAGTTGTGGCTGTAGCAGCAATCATTTTATTTGTATGTTTATGTTACGTTTTATGTTATGTTGTTTTTTGTATATCTCACCTGGCTTGTTTACTTTATATTTTGACAGATGGCAAGTGGTGGACGAAGTCAAGTATGGGAGCATTTCACAAAAGGCCCATCGGGTACAGTCACATGCAACATCTGTACAGGCTCTGTGAGCCAGGGCTCTGGCAGCCTCAAATTTAAAAATACATCCAACTTGTGGGCACACCTTAAATCAAAACACAAAGAGATCTACGAGAAGATGCAAAAAGAAGCACAGCCTCAATTTCCAACCACATCATTGACACAGCCAACCCTAAAACAAATGCTAGAGAAAACCACAAAATGGACTCTAAATGATCCAAGAACTGAAGAAATGGACAAACTCCTGATGGAGATGATAGCCACTGACACCCTGCCTTTTGCAGTCATTGAGGGTGCAGGGTTTAAAAGGGTTATGGCCAAGGCAGTGCCCAGATACCCATTAAAGACAGAGACATTTTTCCGTACAAAGAAGATGGATGAGATTTACACAGGAGTTGTAAACAAAATAAAGAAACTGCTGTCAGTTGAAAATGCAGGAAACAGCATTTCTTTTACCACCGACTGTTGGTCAGGGTCAAATGAGGCACTCATGAGCCTGACTGCTCATTTCATTGACAAGAATTGGAAAAAGGTCCAACTTGTCTTGAACGTGAAATCCTTGTCACAGTCCCACACAGGACAGTACATTGGAGAGACATTTCTGTCCATGCTTGAAGAATGGGAAATTGATGAGGAGCGGGTCATGCTTGTACTCAGGGACAGTGGGGCAAATATGGTGAAAGGCATGCGCCTTGTTGAGATGCCAGACCTGAGCTGCAGTGCTCACATACTGCACCTAGTTATCAATGATGGCCTCAGTTCCCAGAGAGTGGTGGTGGACATTCTGGCAAAGCTGAAGAAAATTGCAACTCACTTCAACCACTCTGTTACGGCACAGCAACGCCTATCTAAAATTCAGGAGGAGCTAGGTGTCCCACAGCATTCGATCATACAGGCAGTACAGACAAGGTGGAACTCGACACTGCATATGTTGGTGAGGATGATTGAACAGAAAAGAGCCATCACTGCGTATGCTAGCGACCATGGACATTTCTCATGTCTGTCAGCAGAGGAATGGTCCATTGCGTCAAACCTGGCAGAGACCCTTGGACCACTGGAGGAGGTGACACTGGAATTCAACTGAAAGGACTCATCCACATCCTGCATTCTACCATGTTTAGCAGTGTTACAACGTTTACTGGAGTCAGAGGGACCAACCACCAGGGGTATTCAAACCACAAGAAAATTCATGCTGGACAGTTTGCAAAAAAGATTTGCAAAAGTTAAAGACGCTAAAGAGGTGGTGCTTGCTTGTGTCCTGGACCCACGCTACAAAGAGCGCCCTTTGGTACCAGAAAACCTGGCTAAAAGAGGCTATGGAGACCAGTCCACCAGATTCTGCCACGGAAACTCCATCTGAGGAGACCAATCCCAAAAGGCCGAGAACAGAGGACCAAGTACCCAGTCTCTTAGACTCGCTGTATGACACTGTGCTCCTTCCATCCACCAGTGAGGCAGTGGAACCAGAGGGGATCATCGAAGAGCTAGAACGGTACTTCAGAGAGCCTGTCATTGACAGAAAGAGTGGGAATCCATATGATTGGTGGAAACACAACACCAACCGTTTCACCAGACTGTCAGCTTTGGCAAGGCAGTACCTCTCCTGTCCACCCTCCTCTGTGGCGAGCGAAAGAGTGTTCAGCACCATAGGGAATATTTATGAGGATAGGCGAAGCTCTTTGAAAGGAGAGAATGCAGAGAAACTTTGCTTCTTGTACTACAACCTGCCTCTGCTGGACTGGAGCTATTGAGGATTGACTTATTCAGTACACTACCTCATATACTGTTAGCAATTTATAAGTAGTATAGTTCAGAGTTATATTTATGAAGCTTACCAAGTCTTTTAATACTGGTAACTTTGATTTGGTTGTTGTTGTTATTGTGTTTTTGTTCAAAGGACTTTACATTTCAAATCTTAAGTTTGTATTTTTATACATTTTATTTATCAGAACTTTAATATATTTTGATGTTCCTCTGTTCTGTTGTGACAATAAAAGAAACAAGTTTCATTTTTAAAATGCATTATCATATTATGTTAGTTAAAACTCATGAATAACTACAAATAACTAATGTTAGGGAAATCTGTTAATGTTTTGTAGCGAGTTTCTTATGGAGTAAGATCGCTGTCAAAAATAACTCGTAATAATGTACGTCAAATGTACGTTTCACAAGCGTAAATTACGCTTGCGCTTCTGAAAATTACGCTCGCTTCTGAAAATTACGCTTGCTTCTGAAATTTACGCTTGCGCTTCTGAAAATTACGCTTGCTTCTGAAATTTACGCTTGCGCTTCTGAAAATTACGAGTGGATTCTCAAGCCTGAACAACCTGTCAAAATACGTCATTGGACGTACAAGGCATTCTCTATCGAGGAAGAAACAATCGATTTTTGTTACTACGCATGTGCCGCAAAGCTGGAAAGATGGAGAACCAACCCAACCCGCCGAATTCACAGGTATTTCTATTAGTTTACTTGTTGTTGCACAACACTTTTTCTCGGTGTACAAAATGTAACAAAATTAAGGTAAAGTATGTTATACTTTATTCGTACTAATTATAGTTGGTTATTATTTATTATAATATTGTAATGGCCAGACAACATGCGTAACTCAAAAGAGCACTTTAATGTACCCTGTACAGCCGCAGCCCACACCAAACTCGCAAAAGAACAGGATCCAACAGAAAAAGAACAGCAACACTTAATGTTCCCCAGTATATATAAGGTTGTGCGGAGCCCGCCACTTTTCCTTTTATCCACTCCGCAGGTACCCCACATTCCCGCTATCTCCAAACCCCCCGAGATTGGCTGAAAAGGGGTGGGAGGACTGCCCTATAATAAACATTAAATAGTCCTTTGTCCTCTAGCCGCTACAATATGTTGTGACTGTCTTAATTTCTGTCATTGCAGAAATGTGTATTTTGGAGAGTAGGCTATACAGAGACCTGGAATGTCTATGACATGTATTAAACTTTTTATGTTCTGTTGTATGCATGTGTTTTTTAAAATTAATCTTTATTTTTGCCTGTAGCTGAAATTGTTCATACAGCACAAAATTTAGTGAACTTGCTGAGCACCCATGTAGGGTACCCAGGGACTGCTGTTTCCACTGCTGCACATAGTAGTGCTCAGTTGAGTGTTCAGCCTCAGGTGCAGAGAGGGGGACAGACAGAGGTGCAGAGAGAGGTAGTGCCATCCGGCACCTCCAGTTCAGTACGGCAGGAAATGGCTAGGTAATATGCTCTTTAGTGAGTTACCAGGGATGTACGTTATGCTGTGTTATTTGAATTCTTACATTTTTCCTGTTCAAAATGTTCATTTGTAGGTCCTTCCCAGGATTATTCAGGAAGGAAATAAAGGGGAAAAAGCGGTATGCTCCATATACGAGTACACGTCCAGCCAAAAGCTGCACCATCAACTTTTTTTTACTGGACCAGAAATATGACACAACTCCCAAGGCAGATACAGAACTCCGTTTAATGATGGCTGGCCTTGGGAAACGTTCCATAAGTATACCAGAACATTTTACACACACGCAGGTAAAATAATTAATATATTTGTGAATTCTATTGGTATATCATTTATCTTGTTTGAACAACTGCATGTCTTGGGTCAGCTGGATCAGATGGATAACTATATTGCAAAAAGCAATTTAATATTTAAATTTTTCACATGAAAATTTAGAATCATAATTAATTATTAAATTTTCCCTATTGTCAAAGGTATCTGACATAATAACAGGTGCATTTCCAAAGCTAGCAAGTGTTTCTGGTGGCTGGGTACTCCAGAAAAGCTCAGGTATGTCAATATGTATTTTTTTTGTCAGTGTTCTAGGCTTTTGAAAATAGAGTTTACTGTCTTTTTAAAATATCCTCTTTTATACTCTACTTCAGGTGGTGGTGGACAGAGGAAATTATTAATCATTACCCCAGATCCAGATGGTTACTCAGGGAGGCAGTTAAAAGCCGTGAGCTCAAATGGGAAGAGTACCATGTACATTGTACCTCTTCAGGACAAAATGGATACCTCTCCATTACCACCAGATGCAGTGGAGTTTGAAAACATGCCCAAGGAAAAATGTACCACCTGCAAAATAATGTTTCCTCTTCCGGTTTTGCCAGAACATATTAAAAACTGTGAAGAGGAACACATGAATTTTGGGGAGGTAACATATTCCTTTTTAAATGACACAAAAAACAGATATTAATATTTATTACATTTGATGCATCACTAAACTGTCAGTACCTAATATTGGAGTGCAGTGGAATTTTTGTCCTGCATTTTCAAAATAAAGGATAGGGAAGGTACAGCGTGAAATATTTAGGAAATTTAATTTTATTCAAAAGTGGTATTGAGTTGTTAATAGATTAATTCTACTGTTCTGATATACTGTGGTAGGATGTCTCTGAAGAAGAAACTCCAGAAGAGGTGGTACAGTATGTCTATCTGATGGAGACATAACTGACAGTGTAAGATATTTCACAGTAGATTTAACTAAAGTACGATTTGTAATTCTCAGTCTAGTCATTTCTAGAAAGTATAATTTTGGTTAACTTTATATAGATTACATTTTAATCTATTTTAATCTTTGTGTAATGTTGTTATTCTTTAAGTAATCTCTTTGGTATTATTTGGTACAGTGAATGACAAATTGTGATGTAATGCAGACAATAGAATACATTTGGGTACAGAGTACATTTTGACTTTATCTTTTACTTTTAGAGTATGTGTCCTGTTTGCGAAAAGGTGTTTGCTAGAGACATCATCGAAATTCATGCTTCAGACTGTGGATTACGGTATATCATTTTGTTCTTAATTTTACATAGCTTTGTAGGTTTGTGACTGAAAAAAATAGATGTGTCTTTGGCCATTACAAAAAATCCAACATAGTCCTTACTGAGTGTTCTGCATGATTTATCCTATTTTCTTTGGAAGGTTGAGCAATTTTTTTGCAATTTTTGCAATTGCCTGTGCTGGGTTGTGTACAATTATCAGTTATCTAAATTTAAACAAACCTTTATTTATGCAGGATTGCGCAGTGTACCAGCAATGAGGAAACTACACCAACAAAAGTGACACAGTGTTTCCAAAGGTATTATTGATATTACTCCTTTTGACTAGTATGATTTTTTCAATGGTATGTAAATTTTTTTTTCTCATTTGAAGCTGTGAAGACATTTTAAATTGCATCAGCTCCCAAGTTGATGATGTGGACACATTTTCTGTATGTGTGTCTCGGCGTGACATCTTCCATCGAGGCATGCAGCAATGGCAACGGCAAAAGAAAGCTTCCCCAAAAAGTCAACTGAAAGTCACTTTTTTAGGGGAAGCAGGTGTTGATACTGGTGCCTTAAGGAAAGAATTCTTAACAGGTATGGTAAAAGATGTAAACACACCTTACTTTTCCAGCATTGCATTACTCCTGGAGTAGATTTAGAAATTATGTTGGTTTATTTATAAATATTTTAACCAATTTACATGTGTACCAGAAATGCTTTCAGAAATTGAAAGGAAGCTGTTTGTCTGTAATGGTGATGGAAAAGGGAAAAACCCTGTTTACTGTTTGAACAGCTTAGACCAGAAGTATTTCAGGTAAGTTTTCTAAATGTATACAGAACTCACAACCAGCTGTATATGTTCATGTTGTAACACTGCTGTGGGGTATGTAGAATATTTGACTTGAATGTTTTTTGTCATTTTCCAGGATTGCTGGAGAAATAATGTCAGTGAGTCTGGCTCATGGTGGGCCCCCACCTTCCTTTCTTCGTGAGTGGTGCTTTCAGTACCTGTGCTCTGGTGATGCTGACCACTTACAGGTCTGTACCAGTGATGTTTTAGATATGGAGATGTCCCTGCTTATTGCAAAGGTAAAAGTTCCACTTGGGACATTAATGCACATTTATGAATGTACACACAACCTTTGTTTACTTCTAAATAGCAGGATGCTGTTATAAACAATGCACTTATTTTTTTTTTTGTTTTAGGTTAATGATGCCACTGAAGACAGCATAACAGACCTGACTGATGAAATTATAAACTGTGGATACACAGGAGTTGTGTCTCTGGAAAAGAAGGACCGTATTGTCAGGTATTTATGAAGAAGAAACATTTTGCACAAGTGTTGACTTGCGTTACCAAACCATGTCATTTGTCTGTGTCCTCTGTACAGAGCTATTGTACTACATTACACCATGAGGGTTCTCCCTATGCTGGATCAGCTCAGAAAAGGTCTCCAGCTTTACGATCTATTGGTTCTCATGGAGAAGTATCCTGACATCTGCCTTCCTCTGTTTGTTCCAGTCCATTCTGATGACAGAGTAATTTTACTTTTTTAAAACTAAACACTCTCCTGTATTCTAACAAAAACAGAATATCACAACAGTTCTTTCTCTTAGGTCAACTCTACCTTCATAATGGAAAATTGCAAAACTCTATTCAGTGAGAAGGGTTCTGTCAGGTATAGCAACGAAATATGCATCATGAACTTTTTCCAGGATTACCTGCAGGACATTGAGGATCATGGTATGTACAGTATACTATTATTAAAGTATTATTAATATGTATCTATCATCTCTAAATAACACATTTCATCCTCTTTATATATTTAAGAAGACGACAAGAATGTGGATGAGAGCCAAGCAAAAATCACTGTTGGCGGGGTTATGCAGTGGATTACCGGACAAAGTCACAAACCTATTCTCCCACGAGAAAAGGAGGAGTTCAAGATAATTGTTAAATTCAATCATGACTGTGATGTAGACCATACTGTGTGCTTTCCAGTTGTGAGTGCATGTTCTAGCACAATAATATTTCCAACCGCTCATGCAAAGACCTTTGAGGATTTCAAAAACATTATGGATTTAGCTTTATGTTATGGACAGTCATTCGACAGGGTGTGAGACCACCACACTGGTCAGACCTACAACTACAGACAGCTTAAATTCTTTAATAGCTTTAAATTCACATAGTTTTTCTTCAAAATATATGCTGTTATTCTGAGATGTAAATGAATGGCTACAGTGACAGCCATTGCAAATAAATAATGTAACTGATTTACAGTGTCAAGATTCAATGTATCGCATTCAGACATACCCTTCAGATGACAAAATACTTTCTACATATTGAACCATTGCAACATAAATGTCTCGTCCAAAAGATTCAGACTGTGCTGTAGGATTGATGGCAGTTTCTATTCTATCCATCACTGTTGGGGTCATTGGACATTCAATTTCTGGAAGTTCAATTCCGTGGTGTTCCTCATTCACATTATCAAATGATTCCCAGTCTGTTCCATACAGGTCCAGGTTCTATAAGAAGTTGGGAGAAAATATAGAAAAGAATATATTCAGATAAAATTATAAGATGCAGTCCGTATTTCCAGTCAGTTTAACAATAATACAATAATTTCAACCACCTGCACATTTTCTTCAGCCTCAGTGGAAGGGGTCTGCATATGCCCCAAAACCCACAACTGGTTTGGAGTTAGTCCTCCTTCTGTGCGCAAGGGGTGATTGTCCCACCCTTGACTGAATGTGTGCAGATCATTCTGCAGCCTTTTTATGAAAACGTAGTGCACACAGAAGAGGTGAAGTGTATTTGATATATCCAAAAGGCAGTCTTCTTCAAGGCTGTGAAGAACCTCATAATATATCTGTGTAACACTGACCCAGACATCTCTCCACAGACGTTCAATTCTAGAAATTTGAAAAAAACATTAATAACTGCAACTGACAAGCTATGCACTAATGAGAATGACACTGTTTTCAGTAACATCAATTTTAATAAAATGCATTAACATAAGTTTTGTATTTTTCTGTCACTAGTTACAAGTATGTTTTTGCTCATATGGCTTAATATCATAAAACATGAATGTATAAAAAGATGTTGAGTCTGAACTCAGAAGAAAACAACTATAGCAATTCTGGAAGGGCAAATGGACATAATCTAGCCTTAAATCCAGCCTTGTCAGGAGTAAATGGCTGTAAAAAGAAACCCGTATTTTATCTGACAATATACATTACTTAAACTTTAATTTTTGGTATGTCATACCTTTGGTTATGCACGCTTTTTCCAGTGATGAAGCTTCCCCTTCCTGTACCTTTTACTGTGAACATGGTTTCTGCTATTTTGACATTCTCTACACCTTCATCACCTCTCACCCTAAAACAGTGTACAAAAGGCACATAGTTGGTGCTTGTATATGGGGATAATAGTAAAGTTATTAAAAAATATTTTTTATGTATAAAATATGCATCGTTTTTTGTTTTACCGTGAAGGCCAGCCATGATTTTGTACCGCCTTCAGAAAAAATGAGAGGGCTGTACTTGAGCGATTATTTGTGGCTGGTTCCAGGTACATGATCTAAATATAGATGCACAAACAATGTATGTCAAATGTGTTAAAATATATTTGTTAAACACCACGTTAAAGCATACATTTGCTTTTAAATTGCATTTGTTTAGAGATATTAAGCTTGTGGTTAACACGTTCAAATAAATTTAGAAGTCATTATCCTTACTGTGAATCTTTAATATCAGTATAACTAATAATAAAAACTCAAAATTGCAGAAGTGGTGCAACAGAAACACACCTTTCTGGAGTATCCATCTATACCCCCAAATATGACAATGTTGTACCTTGAGAGAGCAGAAACACACAGACCAGAAAATGTTTTTAACTTATGAGCAATACAGTTTTTATGATTGGAGCTACTATTAACTCTGTAATGCATAAAGTGATAAAAGTGTCTTGATAAATACTTTTTAAAATACCTTATGAGTTTGTGGTTAGTGTCCACATGAACCAGGGACAGTGGGCCTTGCACAAAGTACGTCCTCCTGACAATACAGCCAAGTTGAGTCATCCTTTCCAAAACTCCAGGAGCGTCAACTCTGCATGCTTTCTTTGACACGACTCCACTGAACTCTGAGTCCTTCTGCTTGTAGACACCCTTTAACCATACGATATCCAGCAGTTGGTAGTCTTCTTTTGATAGACATGATTAAATTGTCCAGCTCTTCATCTGACACACCACTGTATGTTGACCTGGTTGACAAGCCCAACTCCCTCATACTGTACGTCTAAAGATGGTTGCCTCACTAACACCTAATATGTTTGCTATACAAGCCACTGGGAGTGGCATATCAGTTAGAAATCCAAGCAGTTCACCTGAAAACACAAATTTTGGACGACCACGACCCTCACACCCTTGTCTTACAAAGGCAACAAAGTCCTCCTGTGCAAGGCTTCTCTGCAGCTTTCTTTGAAGGTCAGACAAAGTATTTATAATTTCAATCGGAATATCAAAAACTGTTGAAGCAGATGTCAATATAAACATTTCTTGATTGATGACATACAAGAAGTAGTCCAAATCCAGTTGTGGTTGATGTAAAATGCTAATTATCCTGTGTCTGAGTCTGTCCAGTACTTGTGTCACCAATGATACCTGTTAAAGCAAATATCAACAAAACTTAATAACTACTACATGCCCGTGAAGTGGTTTGTGCTCACTGAACCCTAAGCTGTATGAAAAATCTTATTCTTATGAAAACAAAATTATAACTGTTAGCCATAGCTACAGTACACTCTTTATTATTTATCAGAAAATAACACTGTGTACTTAAATGTCCATCTCATATACATGAGACTATTAACAGCTTAGCCTGACACATTACTAGACAGCAGCAGTGACATACTTCTGCATAATAAATAACCAACTATAATTAGTACGAATAAAGTATAACATACTTTACCTTAATTTTGTTACATTCTGTACACCGAGAAAAAGTGTTGTGCAACAACAAGTAAACTAATAGAAATACCTGTGAATTCGGCGGGTTGGGTTGGTTCTCCATCTTTCCAGCTTTGCGGCACATGCGTAGTAACAAAAATCGATTGTTTCTTCCTCGATAGAGAATGCCTTGTACGTCCAATGACGTATTTTGACAGGTTGTTCAGGCTTGAGAATCCACTCGTAATTTTCAGAAGCGCAAGCGTAAATTTCAGAAGCAAGCGTAATTTTCAGAAGCAAGTGTAATTTTCAGAAGCGCAAGCGTAATTTACGCTTGTGAAACGTACATTTGACGTACATTATTACGAGTTATTTTTGACAGCGATCTTACTCCATATTTTCTGAAATAAAAAAAAAAAAAAATATATATATATATATCGGCCGATATATCGGAATATCGGATTTTAAAACCAACAAATATTTGTATCGGTATCGGCCTTCAAAATCCTTTATCGGTCGGGCTCTAGTGCCCAGTTACAGCGCACACAAACATAGAGCACACACACACAGTGCCCAGTTACAGCGCACACATACATAGAGCACACACACACAGTGCCCAGTTACAGCGCACACAAACATAGAGCACACACACACAGTGCCCAGTTACAGCGCACACAAACATAGAGCACACACACACAGTGCCCAGTTACAGCGCGCACACACACACACATACAGCGCCCACTTAGAGCAAACACACAGACACACCCCGGTTAGAGCTCTCTCTCTCTCACACACACACAGTGACCAGTTAAAGCGTGTGCACATGCACACAGTCCCCTGTTACAGCGCACACAGACAGTGCCCAGTTACAGCACGCCCACACACACACACACAGTCCCCCCCCACATGGAGTACACACACACACACAGCCCCCGGCTAGAGCTCACACACACAGACACAGTGCCTTGTTACAGCACAGGCACATTTTATGCTGCCGTCTGGTGGCCAAAATTGAGTACTACCATTTAAAAACATTAAAATGATATTTTCTGGTAATTGCAATACTTATATTCGGCCAGGAGATGGTAGCAAGAAAATAGAAAAATAATTTTCCCACGGTTATTAGGATAATTCACAAGGTAAATTTATTTTGTATTTGTTTGTCTGTGTGTATGTGTGTGTTTTACTACACTTTGGGGACAATTTTATCAAATGTAACCTATGCAAACCCACATACACACACACACACTGCCCAGTTACAGCACAGACACACAGAGTCCCCGGTTAGAGCTCACACACACTCAGTGCACTGTTACAGTGCACACACACAGTACCCAGTTACAGCGTGCACACATACACACAGTCCCCAGTTACAGCGCGCGCACACACACACACACACACTGCCCAGTTACAGCACAGACACACAGAGTCCCCGGTTAGAGCTCACACACACTCAGTGCACTGTTACAGTGCACACACACAGTACCCAGTTACAGCGTGCACACATACACACAGTCCCCAGTTACAGCGCGCGCACACACACACACACACACACACTGCCCAGTTACAGCACAGACACACAGAGTCCCCGGTTAGAGCTCACACACACTCAGTGCACTGTTACAGTGCACACACACAGTACCCAGTTACAGCGTGCACACATACACACAGTCCCCAGTTACAGCGCGCGCACACACACACACACACACTGCCCAGTTACAGCACAGACACACAGAGTCCCCGGTTAGAGCTCACACACACTCAGTGCACTGTTACAGTGCACACACACAGTACCCAGTTACAGCGTGCACACATACACACAGTCCCCAGTTACAGCGCGCGCACACACACACACACACACTGCCCAGTTACAGCACAGACACACAGAGTCCCCGGTTAGAGCTCACACACACTCAGTGCACTGTTACAGTGCACACACACAGTACCCAGTTACAGCGTGCACACATACACACAGTCCCCAGTTACAGCGCGCGCACACACACACACACACACAGCACCCACTTAGAGCAAACACACACAGAGACCCCGATTAGAGCAAACACACACACACACAGTGCCCTGTTACAGCGCGTGCACACACACATACACACAGTCCCCAGTTACAGCGCGCGCACACACACACACACACACAGCACCCACTTAGAGCAAACACACACAGAGACCCCGATTAGAGCTCACACACACACACACACACAGTGCCCTGTTACAGAGCATGCACACATACACACACAGTGCCCTGTTACAGCACACACAAACACACACTACCCACATAGAGCACACACACATACACAGTGCCCAGCTACAGTGCACGTGCACACACACACATACAGTACCGTTACAGCACACACAAGTCTACACAGACACATTGCCCTGTTACAGCACACACACAGTGCCCACTTAGAGCACACACACACACACACAAAGTGCCCAGTTACAGCCCACACACACAGAGCCCATTTAGAGCACACACATCCACACACTGTGCACTGTTACAGCACACACACACACACACAGCACCCACTTAGAGCAAACACACACACAGTGCCCACTTAGAGCAAACACACACACACACACAGTGCCCACTTAGAACACATACACACAGTGCCCACTTAGAGCACACACACACACACAGAGTGCCCACTTAGAACACATACACACAGTGCCCACTTAGAGCACACACACACACACACAGAGTGCCCAGTTACAGCGCGTACACACGTGTGTACACACATACACACAGCGCCCACTTAGAGCACACACACAGACACACCCCGGTTAGAGCTCTCTCTCTCTCACACACACACACAGTGACCAGTTAAAGCGTGTGCACATGCACACAGTCCCCTGTTACAGCGCACACAGACAGTGCCCAGTTACAGCGCGCCCACACACACACACACAGTCCCCCCCCACATGGAGTACACACACACACACAGCCCCCGGCTAGAGCTCACACACACAGACACAGTGCCTTGTTACAGCACAGGCACATTTTATGCTGCCGTCTGGTGGCCAAAATTGAGTACTACCATTTAAAAACATTAAAATGATATTTTCTGGTAATTGCAATACTTATATTCGGCCAGGAGATGGTAGCAAGAAAATAGAAAAATAATTTTCCCACGGTTATTAGGATAATTCACAAGGTAAATTAATTTTGTATTTGTTTGTCTGTGTGTATGTGTGTGTTTTACTACACTTTGGGGACAATTTTATCAAATGTAACCTATGCAAACCCACATACACACACACACACAGTGCCCAGTTACAGCACAGACACACAGAGTCCCCGGTTAGAGCTCACACACACTCAGTGCACTGTTACAGTGCACACACACAGTACCCAGTTACAGCGTGCACACATACACACAGTCCCCAGTTACAGCGCGCGCACACACACACACTGCCCAGTTACAGCACAGACACACAGAGTCCCCGGTTAGAGCTCACACACACTCAGTGCACTGTTACAGTGCACACACACAGTACCCAGTTACAGCGTGCACACATACACACAGTCCCCAGTTACAGCGCGCGCACACACACACACACACACACTGCGCCCACTTAGAGCACACACACATACGCACACAGTGCCCAGTTACAGTGCACACACACAGCGCCCATTTAGAGCACACACACCCACACACTGTGCGCTGTTACAGCACACAAACACACACACACAGCACCCACTTAGAGCAAACACACACAGAGACCCCGATTAGAGCAAACACACACACACACACAGTGCCCTGTTACAGCGCGTGCACACACACATACACACAGTCCCCAGTTACAGCGCGCGCACACACACACACAGCACCCACTTAGAGCAAACACACACAGAGACCCCGATTAGAGCTCACACACACACACAGACCAGTTACAGCGCGTACACACACACACAGTGCCCTGTTACAGAGCATGCACACATACACACACAGTGCCCTGTTACAGCACACACAAACACACACTACCCACATAGAGCACACACACATACACAGTGCCCAGCTACAGTGCACGTGCACACACACACATACAGTACCGTTACAGCACACACAAGTACACACAGACACATTGCCCTGTTACAGCACACACACAGTGCCCACTTAGAGCACACACACACACACACAAAGTGCCCAGTTACAGCCCACACACACAGAGCCCATTTAGAGCACACACATCCACACACTGTGCACTGTTACAGCACACACACACACACACAGCACCCACTTAGAACACATACACACAGTGCCCACTTAGAGCACACACACACACAGAGTGCCCAGTTACAGCGCGTACACACGTGTGTACACACATACACACAGCGCCCACTTAGAGCAAACACACAGACACACCCCGGTTAGAGCTCTCTCTCTCTCACACACACACAGTGACCAGTTAAAGCGTGTGCACATGCACACAGTCCCCTGTTACAGCGCACACAGACAGTGCCCAGTTACAGCGCGCCCACACACACACACACAGTCCCCCCCCACATGGAGTACACACACACACACAGCCCCCGGCTAGAGCTCACACACACAGACACAGTGCCTTGTTACAGCACAGGCACATTTTATGCTGCCGTCTGGTGGCCAAAATTGAGTACTACCATTTAAAAACATTAAAATGATATTTTCTGGTAATTGTAATACTTATATTCGGCCAGGAGATGGTAGCAAGAAAATAGAAAAATAATTTTCCCACGGTTATTAGGATAATTCACAAGGTAAATTTATTTTGTATTTGTTTGTCTGTGTGTATGTGTGTGTTTTACTACACTTTGGGGACAATTTTATCAAATGTAACCTATGCAAACCCACATACACACACACACACTGCCCAGTTACAGCACAGACACACAGAGTCCCCGGTTAGAGCTCACACACACTCAGTGCACTGTTACAGTGCACACACACAGTACCCAGTTACAGCGTGCACACATACACACAGTCCCCAGTTACAGCGCGCGCACACACACACACACACACACTGTGCCCACTTAGAGCACACACACATACGCACACAGTGCCCAGTTACAGCGTGCACACATACACACAGTCCCCAGTTACAGCGCGCGCACACACACACACACACACTGCGCCCACTTAGAGCACACACACATACGCACACAGTGCCCAGTTACAGTGCACACACACAGCGCCCATTTAGAGCACACACACCCACACACTGTGCGCTGTTACAGCACACACACACACACACACACTGTGCCCACTTAGAGCACACACACATACGCACACAGTACCCAGTTACAGCGTGCACACATACACACAGTCCCCAGTTACAGCGCGCGCACACACACACACACACACTGCGCCCACTTAGAGCACACACACATACGCACACAGTGCCCAGTTACAGTGCACACACACAGCGCCCATTTAGAGCACACACACCCACACACTGTGCGCTGTTACAGCACACACACACACACACACAGCACCCACTTAGAGCAAACACACACAGAGACCCCGATTAGAGCTCACACACACACACACACAGACCAGTTACAGCGCGTACACACACACACAGTGCCCTGTTACAGAGCATGCACACACATACACACACAGTGCCCTGTTACAGCACACACAAACACACACTACCCACATAGAGCACACACACATACACAGTGCCCAGCTACAGTGCACGTGCACACACACATACAGTACCGTTACAGCACACACAAGTACACACAGACACATTGCCCTGTTACAGCACACACACAGTGCCCACTTAGAGCACACACACACACATACAAAGTGCCCAGTTACAGCCCACACACACACACACAGTGCCCACTTACAGCCCACACACACACACACACACACAAAGTGCCCAGTTACAGCCCACACACACAGAGCCCATTTAGAGCACACACATCCACACACTGTGCACTGTTACAGCACACACACACACACAGCACCCACTTAGAGCAAACACACACACACACACAGTGCCCACTTAGAGCAAACACACACACACACACAGTGCCCACTTAGAACACACACACACAGTGCCCACTTAGAGCACACACACACAGAGTGCCCAGTTACAGCGCGTACACACGTGTGTACACACACACACACAGCACCCACTTAGAACACACACACACAGTGCCCACTTAGAGCACACACACACAGAGTGCCCAGTTACAGCGCGTACACACGTGTGTACACACACACACACAGCACCCACTTAGAGCACACACAAACACACAGAGCCCCCGGTTAGAGCTCACGCACACTAACACCGTGCCCCATTACAGCACACACACACACCCAGTGCCCAGTTACAGCGCGCACACACACACACACACACACTGTATTAATGAAAGAGAACTGCCTGTATCTACCATTGCCAAAAACTGCTGCCCCCTGATGGTGATTGGTAATGTGAGCGCTTTGAAAGTAATGGACACCCTTCCTTGCATCTGTAAGGTGTTTGTATGGCTAACCTTACTCGAAGTTTGTTTATGTTGTTGGTCAGCTCTTGGGTGGTTGAACTGATTAAGATAGCATTTGACTTCCTGCCAATCCTGTTCAATCAGTGTTCCCACTCTCACTAACTCTTCCACAGTTTTAGCAGTACCTCTCAGTAGGCTTGCCAGATAGGGATTATAATTACGCAGAATAGCATGTACCACATCCTTCTCTGTCATGTCATTCTTCCATCGCAGACACAGTGCCCTGTACTGGAAAGCAAAGTTATGGATGGTCTCTTGAGGTCCTTGTTTCCTCTCATGGATTCTTCTCTCTGCTTCTGCTTCATAAGCCTCGGAAAGAAAAGATCTTAGGAAAGCATCCTTAAATTGTATCCATGTTCCAATGTGTCACGTTCGTGGACGAGCGGTTCAGGTAAACAGGCGATCGGAGCCAGGAAGTCAGGGAAACGGGGTTTATTTGGATGCAGACGGACAGGCACGGACATCGACGGACACTACAATGACAAGTCTGGGGAAGACTGACTTAGACGAGGACTAAATACACAAGACAAGCTAGACTTAACAGCACACAGGCGATCACAATTAGAGCTGAACACGAGGTAACGAGGTGGGTGTGGCACACATCGGGAGCGGACGGAGCGGGGCGTGACATAACCCCCCCCCAAAGGCGCGCGCACCGGGCGCGCCCGAGAGGAGGCGACGGACGAGACGGAACCGGGGAACAGGACCTGGAAGACAAAGTAAAACATCAACCAAAAACAGGGAACAAGACAGAGACACAAAACAGGAACAGGGACGAGACGAAGGACAGAACCCGACAAAGAACAGGGAAAGCGGACAGACAGACCTGGAAGGGAGACACAGAAGGGGAGAAAGGCGGAACAAAAGGGCCAGGAGTGAACGGAGGAGGAACAAAGGGACGAGGAGCAGAGACAGGCGGGACAAAGGGAAAGGGAGGAGGAAAAAGGGGAGCACGAGGGAGCCCAGGCGGGCGACGGGCAGCGGCCGGAGGGGCCGCAGGGGAGAGGGAGGAGGGAGCAGGAGGGGACCACCCAGGGGCCAAGGGAACAGGACGAGGGAGTGACGGAGGGGACACGGAGGGAGCAGGAGGGAACACCAGTGAAGGCAGGCAGGAGGGGGAAGCCGCGGCAGGCGGAGGCGCAGCCGAAGCCGGCGAAGGCGCCATCCGACGCCCAGCCGGAGCAGGGGGGCCCGGAGGCGGCCGACATGGACCCGGAGGCGGCCGACATGGACCCGGAGGCGGGACCGAGGACCGGCACCGAGGATCCAGGGGGGGACCCGGAGGGGACCGCCGACCCCGAGCCGGAGGACCCGCAGGCAGCCACCGAGCCACAGCCAGGGGCCGAACGGGCGAGCCAGGGGGCAGGGAGGGCGGGACCCGGACCCGACGCCTGTGTCCTCTTCCCTTACGGGACACTGAAAGGCGGGGTCCCGGGTGGTGTTGGCCTTGTCGGGGCAAGGGTGAGGGAGTCAGGAAGGAGGGGCCTGAGGGTGTAGACTCGGGCAGAGCAGGGGGCGTGGCCGCAAGTGATGCAGCCGGAGCCGCGGGCGTGGCCGCAGGCGGGGCAGCCAGGGCCGCGGGCGTGGCCGCAGGCGGGGCAGCCAGGGCCGCGGGCGGGGCAGCCAGAGCCGTGGGCAGGACTGGAGAGGCGGCCTCAAGCAGGGCCGCGGGCACGACGGGAGATGCGGCCTCAGGCAGGGCCGCGGGCAGGACGGTAGATGCGGCTTCGGGCAGGGCCGCGGGCAGGACGGGAGATGCGGCCTCGGGCAGGGCCGCGGGCAGGACGGGACAGGTGGCCTCGGGCAGGGCCGCGGGCAGGACGGGAGAGGTGGCCTCGGACGGAGCCGCAGGCGTGTGGCCAGCAGGGGGCGCCTCGGCGGGCACCTCAAGCAGAACGGAGGCAGCTGCAGGCGTGCGACCAGCAGGGGCCGCCTGGGCAGGCGCCTCGGGCGTACGGTCAGCAGGGGGCGCCTCAGCGAGCACCGCCAGCACGCGACCAGTAGGGAGCGCCACAGCAGGCGCCGCCATCACACGGCCAGCAGGGGGCGCCACCGCGGCCACCCCAGGCAGTTCAGGAGCCGTCAGGACGGGCGCCGCCGTCATATGGCCAGCAAGGGGCACCTCGAAGGGCACCTTGGGTGTGCGGCCAGCAGGGGGCGCAACCGCAGCCACCTCAGGCAGTTCGGGTGCCGGCAGGACAGGCGAGACAGGCAGGGTGCTGCGGGCAGAGCGGCGGCATCAGCAGCAGGCGGTGCCGCGGGCAGATCGGCGGCGGCGGCAGCAGCCGGCGGTGCCGCGGGCAGATCGGCGGCGGCGGCAGCAGGCAGCGCAGCCGCGGGCAGATCGGCGGCGGCAGCAGGCAGCGCAGCCGCGGGCAGATCGGCGGCGGCAGCAGGCAGCGCAGCCGCGGGCAGGTCCGCAATATGCAGGTCCGGAGCAAGCAGGAGGGGTGCTGAGCACGTAGGCGCCTTCCCTTGAAGGGCTCTAGGGACCCGAGGGATAGCGTCCCGAACAGTGCTTCTGCCGCCGTGCCCCAGACGCTCCGGCCGATAAAAGCAAGCCTCCAGCGGAGGTGGCTTCTCCGCGTGGAAGCCCGCCAGGCAGGTAGCGGTGGTGTCATCCCAGGCCAGCGGGGAGCTCACTTGCCAATCGGCTGATTCCCTGGCGGGGAGCAGAGAGCAAGCTCCCAGGAAGAGCATTGGGGCTTCTTCCCTCTGTTCTCTGCTCCGCTTCTCCCAGTTGCTCTTCAGGCGCTGGTTCAGGCGGTGAAGGCATTTCCGGGCTCTGGTAAGCGGATATTGTTGTCCGGGTGGGCGATCCTCTGTTAGGAGGTCCGCCCCCTGGTGAGCCAGCTCCAGGGCTGTAGGGTCCTCCAGGACCTCGGGCTGGGTTCGCCAATACACAAAATCCTGCAGCAGACCGAGCCGAACGTGCTCGGTCTGCTGCTTTGTGCTTTCACGGAGACTTGTCATTCTGTCACGTTCGTGGACGAGCGGTGCAGGTAAACAGGCGATCGGAGCCAGGAAGTCAGGGAAACGGGGTTTATTTGGATGCAGACGGACAGGCACGGACATCGACGGACACTACAATGACAAGTCTGAGGAAGACTGACTCAGACGAGGACTAAATACACAAGACAAGCTAGACTTAACAGGACACAGGCGATCACAATTAGGGCTGAACACGAGGTAACGAGGTGGGCGTGGCACACATCGGGAGCGGACGGAGCGGGGCGTGACACAATGGCTCTTCTCTCTGCCAACCACCAATCTTTAGCAGTAGCTGACAGAACAGATGACATTGTAGCTAGTACTGTACTTTTCCCTTAGGAGGCAGTTGTGCATGCTCCTCTGCAAAGGTTCTCGTCGAGTCACAAACGGACCAGCTGTGAAGTCTGGGTCATGGAACTGATCCCGTGTCTCTAACACAGATAAATGTAAGGTAATCCATGCAGGGAGCAGAAATATAAAGTACAGATATTTTATGGGTTCCACTGAAATAAAGGTAGCTGATTATGAGAAAGATCTTGGTGTGTATGTTGATGCTTCCATGTCCCACTCTCGCCAATGTGGGGAAGCAATAAAAAAGGTAGGGATGCACCGAAATGAAATTCTTGGCCGAAGCCGAAGCCGAATAATAATGAAATGCTTGGCCGAAGGCCGAATACCGAACACGGTGTTTCGCATTTTTTTCCATTTATTTTGCCAATTTTTTCACCATTACAATAATTAAATAGTAAAAATTTGCTTTTTACTATTTTGTGTTGCTTTTCAGAGAAATAAATCAAATAAAAATACAATTTCAAAATATTTATTTGACACTGAACATTTTTTTTTACATTCCAGCAGATATTATACAAACAAAGCACAATATAACTTAAAATAAATAAATTAGTAAAATAAAAAAATATTATCCTTTTAGTAATACCTTTAGCTTTGGCACTGTCATTGGCAAACTTTTTTGCCTTTTTTTAGAAGTCAGCCACAGATGGAGTGGGTGTCCTAGGACTGGGAGGAGCTACTTTCCTTTTCGCTGCTGCTGTTGCCGTAGCCGCCGCCGTGTCTTTCTCGTACTCTGCATGATGTTCGGGGTGTCTTGATTTTAAGTAATAAATTAAACTTGAAGTGCTGTACGTTTTTGCAGATGCACCCCCTCTGGACAATTCAGCAGAACAGTGTCTGCAAACGGCCGTTTTTGCCTCTTTCTCTGACACTTTAAAGTGCTTCCACACTGCTGACATGTTTGCTGCATAAAGCGCGCGCCTCTCACTCTACGCGGGTTACTATTTGATCGCGTCATTAAAAACGTCATTGTTCGGCAAAATTAATTCTGCCTTTTTACGAACACCGAAAGTGCTTTTTTTGGCTATTTTCGGCCGAATAATTTCGGTTGCCGAACATTCGGTGCATCCCTAAAAAAAGGCCAACAGAATGTTGGGTTATATATCTAGGTGTGTGGAGTTTAAGTCAAGGAAGGTGATGTCACATTTATATAATTCCTTGGTAAGACCCCACCTAGAATATTGTGTGCAGGTTTGGTCACCATACCTTAAGAAGTACATTGCTGCCTTAGAAAAGGTGCAATGGAGGGCTACGGGAATGATTCCTGGTCTTAGAGAAATGTCTTATGAGGAGAGGTTAGCTGAGCTGAATCTGTTTAGCCTTGAGCAAAGGAGACTAAGGGGGGGACATGATCCAGGTCTCTAAGATTCTAACGGGTCTAGATGCTGTTCAGCCGAATGGCTACTTCAATATTTGTTTAAATACTATAACTCGTGGCCATACTGTAAGTGGAAATTAGCGGGAGAACATTTTAAATCAAATTTGAAGAAGCACTTCTTTACACAGCGTGTAGTTAGAGTATGGAATAGTCTTCCTGCTAGTGTAGCGGAAGCTAAAACCCTGGGTTCCTTTAAATCTGAGCTAGATAAGATTTTAACAACTCTGAGCTATTAGTTAAGTTATCCCAAACGAGCTTGATGGGCCGAATGGCCTCCTCTCGTTTGTAAATTTCTTATGTTCTTTCTTATGTTCTACTTGAGGGCTGCTGCTAGTCATGGCAACACCACTACTAATGCAAGATACAATGAATTGTTAAACCCTGGTCCCTGTTCAGGCACCACTTATGTAACACTGCTGATTCCTGCCTCAGAACCAACCTATTACACACTATACTGTACGTAGGGAGGGACATTTCAGGGTGGCGTAAAGAGAAATACACCATCAGTACACAGACCAAAGAATATTTACTAACAAAGGTGAGCATATTACCCCAGCAAATGTACATGTAAATAATGAATTAACAATAACTCAAGAAAACTGGTGTTGAGATGGATAACCATACAACTGAAATGAATAGCACAGTCCAAAGTGGAGACCAAACGTCCTCTTCCAGGTGAGGATGGGCCAAACAATGGTAGGAGGTGAAGTCGGAAAGAGAAGGTTGGCAGTTGCAAGTAAATCCGGGGGAAAAAAAAGGCCTTTGTGAAAATAAAAAAAATCATACATCCCGCTTTTTGCTAAACCCAACAAATACACATGTATATCATTCAAATAATTGTTACTAAATTAAACAAACAATACATCCATATCATTCAGAAAAACATCTTACATTGAGCCATGAAAGCTTCCCATTCCTCAAATAAGGACTTACTTCCTTTATTCTGAGCCTCAACAAACATGGCTGCCCTTGCCCTTATATAGGCTCTTGATCCTTATAGTCCTCTATTAAATTATACTGACCCTTAGAGGACAGGAGTATAATTGCAGACATCTGGTAACAAACCAGTGTTTGTTACAGTGCCCAGTTTCAGCGCACACACATACACACACACAGTTCCCAGTTACAGGCTCTCCGACACCCTGTAGCGGAAAAGCAGTAACGGATGGTGGAGACTCTGAGTGACTGTAGTCTGCCTGTCATCACCTGTGATGGACTGGCGTCCCACCCAGGTTGAGCCCTGCCTTCTGCCCTGTGCTGCCTGGGACAGACTGCAGGCTCGCCGACACCCTGTAGCGGAAAAGCAGTAACGGAGGGTGGAGACACTGAGTGACTGTAGTCTGCCTGTCATCACCTGTGATGGACTGGCGTCCCACCCAGGTTGAGCCCTGCCTTCTGCCCTGTGCTGCCTGGGACAGACTGCAGGCTCGCCGACACCCTGTAGCGGAAAAGCAGTAATGGAGGGTGGAGACACTGAGTGACTGTAGTCTGCCTGTCATCTTATGAATTTGTATGAATTTTTCATTTAAAAACATTTTAATTTTTTTTTCCCTCATTGCAAAATTTTAGCTTGACCACGAGATGACAGCAAGAAAATAGAAACATATTTTCTCAGAGTATAATGGCTGTTTTACATGGTAATTAAAAAAAGACTTGTACCATGTAAAACAAATATATTATAATAATGAAATGTTTGTTCTATTAGCTCATAGTACATCATGAAAATATGTGTTTGTTTAAAAATTATTTGATTTGACCGTGGGGAAATATTTTTTTCCACGTTTTATGCTGCCGTCTGGTGGCCAAAATTGAGTACTGCCGTTTAAAAAAATTAAAATGATCTTTTCTGGTAATTACAATACTTACATTCGGCTGGAGATGGCAGCAAGAAAATAGAAAAATAAATTTCCCACGGTTATTAGGATAATTCACACGGTAAATTTATTATGTATGTGTGTCTATGTTTGCCTTGTGCTATGTTTTGTGTAAATAAATGTTTTATTTTTCCAATTGTTTAAAAAAAATTGTCACAGCAAAAAAAGTTTATTAATCATGTGGGTTTTTGATGCTTGAATAATCCGTGTCAAAGGTGAACAAAATAATGATATTGAATTACCCACTTAATTCTGCCCCAATAAGAAACAGATTTGCCAACTTTTAATTATTAAAGAATGGGAACGTTAAGAAAGTTTTAAATAAAATCGAAAAAGAAAGTGTAATGCAATGTGAAACAGAGGAAATCACACTTAAGTGATGTCAGTGCACAAAATATTAAAATTTGGTTTCATGACAAAATAAACAAAAAATCACTCTTGAGTAAGGAAAATGAAGGAACAGAGTTCAGCATCTTGTGGTTCTGTAGTTCAAGAGCAGCCAGTGGGAGGCACGTCTTTATCTGACAATGCTGGGTCTTCTAGCTGAGACCAGGCTATTCCACAGAGGAATCTCAGGGCTGGCAGCCTCAGTGTGACCTCCAGCAGAACAATGCTGGGTCTCCAAGCCGAGACCAGGCTATTCCACAGAGGAATCTCAGGGCTGGCAGCCTCAGTGTGACCTCCAGCAGAACAATGCTGGGTCTCCAAGCCGAGACCAGGCTATTCCAGAGAGGAATCTCAGGGCTGGCAGCCTCAGTGTGACCTCCAGCAGAACAATGCTGGGTCTCCAAGCCGAGACCAGGCTATTCCAGAGGAGTCTCAGGGCTGGCAGCCTCAGTGTGACCTCCAGCAGAACAATGCTGGGTCTCCAAGCCGAGACCAGGCTATTCCAGAGAGGAATCTCAGGGCTGGCAGCCTCAGTGTGACCTCCAGCAGAACAATGCTGGGTCTCCAAGCCGAGACCAGGCTATTCCAGAGGAGTCTCAGGGCTGGCAGCCTCAGTGTGACCTCCAGCAGAACAATGCTGGGTCTCCAAGCCGAGACCAGGCTATTCCACCAAGGAATCTCAGGGCTGGCAGTCTCAGTGTGACCTCCAGCAGAACAATGCTGGGTCTTCAAGCCGAGACCAGGCTATTCCAGAGGAGTCTCAGGGCTGGCAGCCTCAGTGTGACCTCCAGCAGAACAATGCTGGGTCTTCAAGCCGAGACCAGGCTATTCCAGAGGAGTCTCAGGGCTGGCAGCCTCAGTGTGACCTCCAGCAGAACAATGCTGGGTCTTCAACCTGAGACCAGGCTATTCCAGAGGAATCTCATGGCTGGCAGCCTCAGTGTGACCTCCAATAGATGGAGCTTCCTTGCTGTTGTTGTTCATGCAGGGCAGGACTGATGTGACCTAGCAAAAGAAACTTTTCCTTTAGCCCCCACTGTTAACTCTCTGCACTGCAGTTGCCCAAAGTGAGCCAACACTCCCACCTTGTGCTGTTGCATGATGGGGCTGTAATGGGGTGGAATCTCTAGGTAGTCCTGATTGGCTGTTTACTAATGCTGCTGAATCTTGACGCATCGGTGGTTGCCTGGGTTTCAGTGTCAGGAATCTCTAATGCAGGGAAATGACACATTCAGACACAAAAAGGACTAGCAAAGGGTTTCGATACATACGAAATATAGGCAGGGAGGGAACTCACGTTGTTTTACTTTGGCAAAGCTTTTTGGTTTGCGCTTTCGGGTCTGAATCCCATCCTTTCTCATAGCCAAGGGTCGTGGGACCTAGAAGCAAATCAAATAAGGGGTGAGACTCTAACATATACCACTTTCTAGGTTACATAATCAAGGCTCTCATCAATATACAGTATATTTAAAATATACAGGTCAAAAATAGCTTTAAAAATTAATTTTTCTTTGTTAATATATTTTTTATGAAATTATAGGGTCATTGATTCATATTCGGATTTATATTTCGGGGCTAACCCCATGGAGCTTTGTGTAGAGGCCACAAGCATTGCAGACAGTGTCCCTGTGAGGCCGCGCGTATGGAACCGTCCTCACTATCTTAAGGGGACAGTGGCATTTTACTGCAATGATGAATTTTTGTTGTGGTATCTTTCTACCAAGATTTTGTTTGCAGGATTGGCAAGGGTGGAAGCAGATGGGCGCGCACCGGTGGAGACTGCGCAGAGTCTTTATTTATATTTATTGCCCTTTTGTCCCTTGTGGTAGGGTGGTACCCCTATAACCAGAGGGGAATGGTAGTTCCCAATTAGAGGGGTGGGGACAAGGGTTTATAAGATGGTGGAAGGGTTAGTTTTCTTTTTGGGCCCAGCTACTTGTGTGCTCTCGGAGTGGGAGGTCCTCAGCTGTGTGGGGACTAGAGGCCACAGTTAAGTCTGTTGTATTTGGTTTTTTTTGTTTGATAGTTATTTGTATTAGTTTTTCTTTGAGGTTTTCTTTGTTGTTTTATTTATTTTTTTTCTTGTTTTTGGAGTGTTTAATGGGAGAAGCCAGAATATGAGCAGATGACGAAATAAATCAGCAATCCCAATTTTTTTTTGGATGTTTTGTTGTCTTTTGCCCGACCCTGAGACTTCTCGACACTTTACCCCTCAACAGTCCCCCTCAGCACTGCGGCGCCACAGTGTGGTCATGCTGGTACTGTATGGCAGTTAGTGCAGAAGAGTCCTGTTCTCCGTGAGGCAGCCTAACGAACATTCAGACAATCCAAAGTCCAAGGTCGTCCAAGGTCATGCTATCGTTATACAGTATAATGCAAAAAAAGGATCATGCATTCATAAATGTATCCTGTGTGGAAGGGTGCTTTACACTTACCGGGAGCCTCTGAGGCTTGGTGAGGGGCCGGTTGATGCCATTTATCTTGTGGTAGAGGCCACAGGCATTGCATAGGTAATGTCCCATCCCATCACGACGCCACAGGGGGGTGGACATGGCCCCACAGTTCACACATTCACGCCCATCTGCAAAATCAGCAAACTATTTTGAAAAAACAGTTAAACACTTATTAGCCAATAAAGCAGCTTTTAGTAGGAGTGATAGTAAACATATTGCTAATAAATGTTATTGCATCCAGACACGTAGCTACGTAGTAAAATAACGGGTTGGAGCCCCCCTCCAGCGAAATAATTTTTTATTACCGATCAGGCGCATAGTTCACTGGTAAACCCCTCTCACAATTTACTTCAGCCCGCCAAAGTGGAGAAATACTTGAACAGGAACCCCTCCCATTGGTAAAAAAGTCAGCAAAATCTACTGAGGGTTACTCGGTGGCAAGATCACTTTGCTGACCATGGGGCCTGAACCAACAGCCTTCCAGTCACAGGCAGAGAGGGAGCAATTCATCACCCTCATGTTTTTAGCATATGAGCAAATGTTTTAAAATTACAAGCATTTTCAGCAATAATGTGTGCACACATGCGAAAGCCAGCTGTAATGTGAAACTCCTGTCCCAGAAAATGAGAACTGTCCCACAGCTCAGAAGGTCAAGGAAAAGTTAATGGCACATTTCAGTACTCCGGGATTGCATTGCCTTCAAACGGTGATATAAATCTGGACAGTCCAGAAAAATTCAATTGTTTGTCAGGAACCATCCATATCACTGACTCATAATGTCAGATTGAGTGATGTTATATTAACCCACAATAAATAAGACATTGATGGCCTCGTTCAGCACCACGGAGAGAGAACCTTGCTTCACTTTGACAGGAAACAGTTCACTATAATTATCGTTTTTGTCAGACAGGTACAATTTTATAATTTCCTAGCTGGTAATCCAAAAGTGAAATTTGCATAATCAAATCAAAATATCTTTATATGTTCATAACAATACCAATATCGTATAGTTCTTATTGATATAGGAATATGGCACCCCAGCCTTGTGTGCTATGCTGTCTGGGATTGGCTCCAGGACCTGTAAGATCACGTACTGGTAAATGGATGGGTGCAGATATGTATATGGGAAGAAAATGGAGTTCGTGCCTGTTTTCTGTTGCCACACCCCTCTGGACTAGACTGGGCCACTCAGCAGAATATGCCACTCAATGCATGTAGTACCTGTGAAAGGCTTTTCGCCAAGCCAGTAGACACACTGGATTTATTACATGCACAGGCCTAATAAAATGAAATACCCAAACTGCAAAATTTACTTTTCCCAAAATATTTATGATGCAACATTTTTTCAACCTACCAGGTATTCATCTTCCGAATTCGAGCATTATGTTTAAGCAATTACTGTTTAGTTTGCAGTGTTTAAGTATATCATAATGTAGTTCCTTCTCAGCTGAATACAAAAACTGAAAGCTTTAAATTTTGATACAAAATGGAGATTTTCTTGCATGAAGAGAGTCTGCGATTTGTAATGAGAAACAAAAGAATTTCAAGAATTTGACCTAGCTGAGAAACTTAATTTCGCAAATAAAGTTATTAACAACACAACAGTCCATACTATCAATTAGGGCTGTGCAAAAATATCGATACATCTAACTATCGTGATAATTTCTTTTACGATAGTGTATCGATAGTCAAACCTCAAGTATCGATCCAAGTTGTGCCAAAAAAACTCCTCCTCCGCTCCAATAGATGTCGCTAACTCGCTATCAACAAAACACTAAGCAGTACGATATCAGAAGTAAGCAAGACATGAGTGAGCATGGCGGACAATTTAAAAACGCCTCCAGCTTTTAGAGCTGACGTGTGGCTGCATTTCGGTTTCAATACGATACCAGGGAGTACCGAATTAGACAAAACAAATGTCATTTGTAAGCTTTGCAAATCTATCTTAAAATATTCAGGAAACACTACGAACTTGCGTTATCACTTAACAAGACACCACGCAGATGAATTAGCGGCACTGCGACCTCAGCCGAAACCTCTTGATTTAAGGCAAACTACACTGGATAACATCACTAACAAACTTCCGTCTACCTCAGCTCGCGCAAAGAAGATAACGGAATCAGTTGTGCATTTCATTTGTAAGGATTTGCGGCCGTATAGTGTGGTTGAAAATGCCGGCTTCAGGCATATGGTGAATACTATGGAGCCGCGCTACATGATCCCCACTCGCAGACACATAACGGACGTAGCAGTGCCCACAATTTACGAAGAGGTAAAGCTACATGTCAAAACATCGCTTGCCTCGGCAGAAAGAGTGGCTCTGACGTGCGATGCATGGACCTCCAGAGCAACTGAGTCGTACGTTACGATTACGTCACATTACATTTCAGATGAGTGGGAACTCGTTTCACATGTTTTGCAGACACGAGCAATGCATGAGAGCCATACTGGCAGTAACATTGCAGAGTTACTGAAAACTGCATTGGAGGAATGGGACATAAAATGGAAGGACCCTGTCGTCGTAACAGACAACGCGTCAAACATGACTGTAGCAGCACAGCTGGCCGGCATGTTGCATGTAAAATGTTTCGCGCATGCCATCAATTTAGCTTCACAGCGTGCACTGAAGCTCCCATCAGTCGCGCGTCTACTTGGAAGAGTGAGACGCATAACCAGTTTTTTTAGACGCAGCACTACAGCCAGCCACGTACTGCAGCAAAAACAAAAGCTACTACAGCTGCCTGAACACAAACTTATGACTGACGTAGTTACGAGGTGGAATAGTGCTTTTGACATGCTGCAGCGGTTTCTGGAGCAGCAGCCAGCCATTTGTGCAGCCCTCCTCTCAGGTGAAGTGAGGAAGACTGAGAAGGACCTCTGCACACTCAATGATTCGGACATAACATCTGCAGAAGAAATTGTCAGCGCTCTGAAACCTATGAAGGTAGCTACGCTTGTCTTGTCAGAGGAGAGCACCGCAACCCTATCACTTGTGGCACCACTCCATGCCCAGATGATCCATGATCTACAAGAGAGCCCCAGTGAGTCCACCATGATAAAAGAAATTAAATCTGCTATATGCCTGGATCTAAACAAGAGATACTTGGATGATGAGCAGAAAGATATTCTTTATGTGGCCTCAGCTATGGATCCCAGATTTAAGGCTTTGCCCTTCCTGTCTGATGACAAACGCCAGGACATCTATGTGAGAGTCATTGCAGAAGCTGCAAGGTGCCAGGTAAGCTTTGCCAATAAACATTAGAATTCATTGTCAGTTAGACAAGCAAAAATATATATCTGTTCACATTTTCACATTAAAAAACATGATATATTAAAATGTAAGATATTTATTTTTAAATGTAAGATAAATTAGTTAACAACAACATAAATATATATATATTACATGGAAACTTAATGACCTAGAATTGTCACTGTTCTTATTTGGGACTATTTTTTGTTTCCTTAATTTCCATAAAATCAAAGCTAATTTTGGTGGGGTTTTTTGTTGTTTTTTTCCAGCAGAGAGAGACTGGAGTGGAGGCAAGAGAGACTAATGCAGATGTGGTGCCAGAGGTGGTGGATGTTCAAGGTCCTGTGCAAGAGGACATCCCATCCAAGAGACCCAGAGATTCTTTTACTTTAGCTGATCTACTTGGACAAACATATGGTGCAGTGAGACCCTCACTGAGAAAAACCACACATGAACTGGCAGAGGAGGAGATGAAAAAATACAAGGAAGCAGCACCCCTGTCACTTACTGGAGCCAATCCACTGGACTGGTGGAAGCAGCACCAAAACGAGTATCCACTCTTGTCACACCTTGCAAAAAGATACCTATGTATCCCGGGCACGAGTGTCTCCTCAGAGAGAGTTTTCTCTACCGCAGGGGACATAATCACAGCACAGAGGAGTGCACTTAGCCCAAAACATGTTGATCAAATTCTGTTCCTGAGCAAAAATCTAAAGTAGGCCTGCTATTGTATCCTGCTTGTTGTTGTTAACTTCAGATGGTTCTACAGTCACTCAGGAATGGTACATTTACTTACATTCAATGTTAATATGTAATCATTTATTAGTTATCAAAATATTTTAGACACTTAAGTTTCTAATAGTTTGGAGGCAAAAGATCGTTTTTGGTCTAACAGTTTGGTGACAATGAATACCTCATATTAGAGCATTTTGTTCCAGTTTTATGTTTACTTGATGCACTTTAATTTTTTTGCCACTTACTATTTTAGTTTTATAAATTGTTTATTTAATTTATATGTAACTTTAGTGGCATATACATTTTAGTTGAATGTTTAAGTGTTAAGTTAAGTGTTTAATAACAATATGGACTTCAATCACACTGTGCCTTCTAACTTGGAATTGGAATGGATGGAAAATAAATTGGAATTGGAATTTTAATTCGTCTGCCTACTTTATCAAGTTGTCAATATAATGTGACACACATATACTAATACAAACTATTGCAATATATCACAATATGTATTGTATCGCAATATATCGCGATATATCGTATCGTGACCCATGTATCGTGATACGTATCGTATCGTGAGGCCCTTGCCAATACACAGCCCTACTATCAATGTAACACAAGCGGCTGGCATTATCTTTCAAAGACAGCTCTGACAGACAAGTATAGGTTACGCGTCATTTTAATGTTTCCGCGCTGAGGTGGAAATTGCTGATTCTACTTTAATCAAAAATAAGTTTAGGAAAGAAAAGAATCCAACACAGAACAGATCGCAACACTGCAAGTTAACTCCATAAATATATAACTTTTATTTAACCTGTTAAGTTAATGTAATACAATAGATAATGTGCTGATCATCTTATGTTATTACAAAATGATGAAATGAAGTTGCATACCTGCTAATGTATCTAGACTGAACATTACAGATAGATAGACAGATAGATAGATAGATAGACAGATAGATAGATAGATAGATAGATAGACAGACAGACAAACTGACTGACTTACCGTGTTTCCCCGAAAATAAGATCTACCCCGAAATTAAGCCCTATTTACTAAGGCTTAATAGTTACTAGTAACTTACTAGTTACTAGAATGAGATGCGATTATATATAAACAGGAAATAATATTTATTTCATATTTTAATAAATGTATACATGGTGTCACGCCCAGCTCTGTCCGATCCTCGTCTGTGCCACGCCCACCTCGTTACCTCGTGTTAATCCCTGATTGTCATCACCTGTTTCCTGTTCCTTTTGACTTGTCCTGTGTATTTAGTCCGAGTCTCAGTCAGTGTTCCCCAGATCAGTCATTGTATTGTTGTAAAGTTTGTGGATGTCTGCCCTTGTGTTGCCAATAAACCCGTTTACCTGTCGGTCCAGCTCAACTCGCCTGCTTGCCTGCTCGCCTGCTCCGTGTAACGTGACACACGGTAGATTTTTCTTCATGAATAAATGTATCGGCTCCAAACTGTCCCACCCTGTGCATGCTGTGCAACTGATTTATCCTGCAGGAAGGAGGAAAGCGGATTCTCAGATGTCTGTTTGATAAGATCGGGCCAGGATTGTGTACCAAAGCAGCAGATAAAGTGGGGCTTCATAGTGACAAATCCAGGACAATAGACCAACAAAGACATCAATACAACATGTAGTGTACCAAGCGGGCATTGCTCAGCTAATCAGTGTAATATCAGCCCATGTATGTAGTATAACAGACCTGGTCATGCCATACAGATCAACACCAGCAAATCTAATTTCATATAACTAACGTGATTAGTAAAGACCTTGTCATTCTCTAAATCAGTGTTTCCCAATTCCGTCCTCAGAGACCCACAGATAGTCCAAATTTTGCAAAAATGTGAACTGTCTGGCAAGGAGCTCGGAGGGAGCAAAAACATGGACTGGCTGTTGGTCCCTGAGGACCGGATTGGGAAACACTGATCTATATGAATCCATTTCCCATAACTGCTTATCTCGCATAGGGTCACAGTTAACCTGAAGCCTGTCCCAGAAAACCTAGTGGACAAGGGCGGGGACAGGATGATTGGGATTTCAATCCATCACAGGTCACATCACTAAATGTATACATTTTAAATTATTGTTCTCATCTTACAACCACCATTACATTCCTTGGATTTTCCATCTGAAAATGTCATTAAGGATTAGGATGGTTGCACATCTCACTTTAGCTGATGGTTCCTTTTCATTTCATATTTGTACAAATAATTCGATATTATTTTGGGCCTGGCATCAAAGCTTAGGGGTAATATTACACCTTCTGTAGAAATGCTTCACAATCAAGATACTATCCTTATTCAAAGCTGCTTGTGTTGTAGTAATGCAAAAAATGGCAACAATCCGAACTTTTCCCAACCAGAAAGCATGGATAGACTCGACTGTTCGCATAGCTCTCAAAGCACGGACCACTGCTTACAACACAGGACTCCCATCGGGCGATATGTCAGGCTACAAGGCCGCTTCATATGAACTAAGAAAGACTGTGAAAGCAGCTAAGAGGCGCTACAGAGTGGAGTCGCATTTCCAACACAGCGAGCCCCGACGTATATGGGACGGGCTACGGACAATTACGGACTAAAAACCCAGCACTGTGAGATGCACAAAACCGGAACCATCTGACGACCTCAATGCTTTCTTCGCGCGTTTCGAGGCGCCTGCTATGGCGGCTAATCAGAGAGCTGCATCCGCCCCCGCTGCTGAACCGGCACCACTGACACTCTGAGCATGACGTGAGGAGAGCTCTGAGGGCCACTAACTGCAGGAAGGCAGCGGGACCAGATGGCATCCCGAGACGTGTACTGAAGGTATGTGCAGATCAGCTGGCCATGGTTTTCCCCCAACATCTTCAATGCCTCCCTGGCTCAGCAGGTGGTTCCTACTTGCTTTAAAACATCAGTGATTGTCCCAATACCAAAGAACACCCGCCCAGCCAGCCTCAATGACTATCGCCCGGTAGCCCTGACGTCTGTGGTGATGAAGTGCTTCGAGAGACTCATGAAACCCTTCATCAGCGCCTTCCTTCCATTACCAAATTTGACCCGCTACAATTTGTATACCGGACAAACAGATCCACCAGAGATGCCGTCGCACAGGTCCTGCACTCCACACTGAGCCATCTTGATGAGGGATGTGGTAATTATGTGAGAATGCTGTTCATAGACTATAGCTCAGCATTTAACACCATAATCCCCCACACCCTCTCGGATAAGCTCCAGGACTTAGGCTTCAGTACATCTTTGTGCAAATGGGTGTACAACTTCCTGACCGCAAGACCACAGACAGTGACAGTAGGGGATGTGTACTCCCATACACTCACGCTGAACATAGGGGCCTCCCAGGGATGTCTGCTGAGCCCCCTTCTCTACTCCCTCTACACCGCGGACTGCACGGCCAGATACCCCACTAACTCCATTGTGAAGTTTGCTGACGACACAGTGGTGGTAGGACTCATCTCCGGGAATGACAAAAGGGCCTACCGGTGTGAGGTGGAGGGCCTAGCGAAGTGGTGTGAGGCAAATCACCTCTCCATGTACATCAACAAAACAAAAAAAGTGGTGATTGATTTCAGGAGACAAAGAGGGGAGCTAACTCACACCCCAATACAGATCAATGGAGCCCCCGTGCAGAGAGTCAGTAGCTTCAAATACCTTGGTGTCCACATCAATGAGGACTTCACCTGGAGCACACACACAGACTTCCTCATCACTAAAGGCAGACAGCGCCTCTATCACCTGAGGCGTCTAAAGAGGTTCAAGATCTCCAACAACATCCAGAGGAGATTCTATACTGGAGTCATCGAGAGCATCCTGACTAGCAACATCATGGTGTGGTATGGGAACTGCACTGTACAGCAGCAGAAAGCCCTGCAGAGGGAAGTGCGCACAGCGGAATGCACCATGAGAACCTCTCTACCAGCCCTGCAGGACATCTATGCTGAAAGGTGCAGAACCCGGGCCACCAGTATCACTAGGGACTCCAGCCATCCCGCCCACAAACTGTTCAGGCCACTGAGGTCAGGGAAATGCCTCTGCAGCCTGAAGTCAAGAACTGAATGGTTTAGGAGAAGTTTTTAGCCACAAGCAGTGAGACTTCTCAACCACAGCACATAACGGACAACAACACACACACAGTCTTCTACTATCCAGTTCCATAACTTATAAAATATTTGCATATCTACACTTTATGGGACATCTACAGTGAGATTTATATCTTCACAGTGCAATCTGTATACAGTGCAATTTATTTATACTTTTACAGTCATGCAAATGCAAAAGATTTGCTTTTGGTAAAAAGAACATCAGGGACCATCGAACCATTATGGTCATTGGGGCTACAGGAGCAGGAAAATCAACCATAATAAATGGAATGATCAACTATATTTTGGATGTTAAGTGGGAAGATGACTTCTGATTCAAATTAATTGATGAGGGTGTTTCGGAATCACAAGCAGACAGCCAAACATCCCTTATCACTGCCTATGAAATGAATTATCAAGAGGGATATACCATACACAACTGCATCACTATCATCGACACCCCAGGTTTTGGTAACACAAGAGGAATAGTGAGAGACCGAGCAATCACTGAACAGATCCGAATATTTTTCACCTCCGACAGCGGAATCAACGCTATAGATGCAGTCTGCTTCGTGACTTACACGTGCACAGAAATATGTGTTTGAATCAATCCTTTCCATTTTTGATAAAGACATATGCTACATGTACAACGAAATTGCAGCTTTTTTTTTTTTAGAATAGAAGTGGGGTAGAAGTTATAGTGGGGTAGAAGATGTATTTACTTTAATCTATATCACTTTGCAATTGGAAATTTAATCATTTAATGTAATGAAATATTTGCAATAGAATAAAATTTAATGAATGTACAAAAATACTGTCAAGTAAAATGAATTTAAAAATTACAATTAATTTTTAATGTCAGCAAATTTCTAACAAATAATGTAATAATCATAACATTAAGTTTGTTTTTCTTTATCATTGTTATGCATCCATGGTCCATGATCACTTATCCAGTACAGTCTACGGATGAGACACCCTGTGTGTCTCACTGACCTTCATTCATTCATACACACAGTTAATGAGATGTTCTTTTATTAGAGGAAAATGAAAATGAAATCCAGACAAACATAAGGAGACATACAAGCACCACACACACACACACAGCCAATTGCATAAGCCAATGTGCTGCCCTGCTCATATGAACTGGATTATATAGTATACCTGCCAAATGATGTACAAGAAGAAGTCAAGCAACAAATCTATTATGTGCATTTACATTATTGTCCACCAGAGGGCCACAGCAAGCTGGTTTCCCCAGATACATTCTGACAAGAGCTGTTTGCAACAGCTACATCACAGAGGCTCCAGAAAAAGAGCAAATAAATATGTGGAAAATTTTCATTCAAATTTCAGAAAATGGTGCAATTTATGCTGAGGCCAGCCTTATTTATATATCTTCCTGTAAATGCATGTATTGCATGTAAATAAATTTGCACATATATATATTTCGATTGGGTAGTTTGGTTCCCTAACCTTCCCACAATAAAAAATTGAGTTTCCACTCATTGATTTAAATGGACATTAATTGCTACATTGCACCTTAAATTGCACCACCAAGAATATAAGTTATAAGAGGGGACCCAGCCATCAAACACTCATATGGAATGAGACTTCTGTTCTCTGCACCTCATTGCAAGATTCAGCTCAGCAAGGATTAAAAGCTGTGTGCAGCATAAAGAAGATATTTGACTTAAAAAGTGACTCTTCACAGCATATAGGAGGCCATGTATTAACACCAAGCACAGAGATCTGAGTTACTGATTTCAATGCTGAGCCACAAATGATGGGAAATCAGCACATTTTTCATTTAATTTAATTTAATTTGTGTGAAACAGTCACAAAAACACTGCACTGAAACTCGTCATTTTATTTATGGTGAGGTAACAGCTTTAATGTGCTAAAAGATCAGCAAATTGTAGAGGAGCCTGAAAGACATACATGACCATTCATACATCTTCCAAACAGTACAGGTTAACAGGAAAGCTGGGCCCATGGCAATGCAGGGGATACCCTGGATGGGATGCCAGTCCATCACAGGTCATGCACACTGTGAGTAATTAAAACACCGAATCACTTCACCACGTGTTTTTCTGTTATGAACCGGCATGGTGAACCGATGAAGGGACGGTCCATGTTGTGGCTCAAACAAAACAAGGGACTTAATTTTAAACAAAACAGAAGGAACCACTAGGAACTATGAGTAATGGGACAAGGGTGAGAGGAATTAATAACACTATAGATTCAAACACTGGGAGATACTGGGAACACTGGCAAAACCAAACATAATAAAACTACGCACAAGCAGGGTAAAAAGGAGCAAAGGTATCAATAAAAACACAAAAGAGGGGAAACAGAATTAAAAGCACCTTGAACCCATCACAGAGGGGTTAATAAGTGAGCCTGCTCAACCAGACGGTGGTGCAGGTAACCCCAGAACACATTAGGAGCGAAAACCCGGGTTAGGGTTAGGGACGGATCCTGACAGTCAAAAGGAAACTGCAGGTTATCGGGGAGAACATTATTAGCATTTCCCACTAGAGGGCAGACTAACATAATGAATGGTTATTTCTACTGTTGCTCCTCAGTCTTCAGACTGTAATTTGTTATATTGTTTAATGATTGCCGGGCTCTATGTGTGTGGACTTTGCATGTTCTCCCTGTGTGGTTAAGGGGGTTCCTATGAGTTCTCCAATTTCCCCCACTGTCCAATATTTTTTTTCATATTGCCACATTTTGAAGTGTACATATATAGAATTTTTCATTATAACTGGTGGAGTGAAATATCAAGATGATTTTATGTGATTTTTTAAGTAGCTGTAGAAATATTTGACTCACTTTACTCATAATTAACACAACATATAATTTATGTACAAAACTAACTGGACTGAGCTTACAATATGTGTATTTTTCTGCAAATATAACACCCAAACAAAAATATCATATTTCAGTAATGTCTCAGGTTAGGTTTAACAGCTGTGCAATATATTTTCACCCTGTCCATGGCTCATACATATCAGTGCATCCATCTGCGCTGCTGTACAAACACACCTGGCTTTACTTTGTTCACCGTAGTCCCAGGCACACGACACAATGTTATTACAGTTTTTCTCGATTGCTAAAACACTATAACCAATCTTTTGAACTAAAATTTCAAAACCATAATGCTATTTTTCAAAAAGCACACCCATTTCCCTGAACTATAAACACTATTCCCCTGCTTTAACACATGAGTCAAATTTGGTGAACTGTTACTGCAAAACTCTACACAGAAATTGAAAGCTCTAGCATTCAATAATGTTAACTTAAGTCAGCAGAGTTTAAGCTCAGTTAGCACACAATTAACCAAGTGGAAACACTAGGAGTCAAAATTTATCACACACCAATCAGAAACTTTGATGGATAGATAAAAGGGCCAAAGTCAGCTCATTCAGGTTTGAAACAATGGATCCAAAGAGATGCAAAGGAGGAGGTCGAGGAACAGGAGTAGAAGGAGGTCCAGGACATCAGGGAGGAGGAGGTGGAGGAGGAGGTGGAGGAACATAATTGGCCATCTGGCTATTGTACATGTCCCTAGTCAGCGTGGAGGGAATGTCACTATGTGCGCAGCCATCAGCCAATGAGGGGGACTCCACCGCCATGCCATTCTAGGACCCTATAACACTATGCTTCTCCTTGCTTTTCTTGATGGTCTAAGACAACATATGTTCCAGCTGGACTACAGGGAACCAGCACAGCCAGAGCAGCCTCGCTACGTTGTTGTAGTGAGGCTGGATATCGTCAGCTTCCATCGCGCTGCTCTGGTTCATGACTGGTTTACCAATAACCCAAGGTTTTCTAACATCTTTCTGCCTGCATACTCTCCCTTTCTAAACCCGATAGAGGAGTTATTTTCGGCATGGCGGTGGAAAGTGTACGACAGAACCTTATGTCCGTGTTCACCTCCTCCAGGCCATGGAAGAAGCCTGCCTAGACATATCAGTAGATGCATGCCAGGGGTGGATCAGGCATGCATGAGGATTTTACCCCCGCTGCCTGGCTAGGGCCAATATAGCCTGTGATGTGGATGAGATTCTCTGGCCTGACCCAGACAAAAGACAGGATGCTGAGGTGGAATAATGTTTTTGGTGTGTGTTGTACTGTATAGTACATGAATAAAAATGTGTCACTGTATATACATTGGTTGCGTCTTTTGTGTTCATCATGTGAAAAGATTTTTGAGGGGAAGAACCACAAGCAACATAACTTGCCAGTTTTGGCAATATTGTTTTTAATTTATTGCACCAATGTGTAAGACTATGTTGTAGTGTGTGTGTTTTTGAGGCCTTGTGTGTGATGTCTGTGGGCAAAGTTTGGTTTTTCAGCAACAGTGAATGGTTTTGAGTGTAGAGCTTCATTTTGACCTGAAAATACGATGTTTGGGAAATTGGGTGAGACGTTATGGATTTGTGTTTACTGTTTTGAGAATACGAGGCATAGTTTCAAGAAGTGTGTTTAAGCAATCGAGAAAAACTGTAACATACACACTCTGTGTATCTTCACGCAGTTACACCTGGCAGCCTTTCTGGTGCATGAAATGAAATTAATTATGCAGGATTAATGCTGGGGAGGGGTGTGGTGGTCAGAGCAGCGTTAGTCTCCTCTATGGCTCTGTGTGTGTGGAGTTTGCATGCTGTCCCAGTGTCACAGTGGGGTTTCCTCCCGGTACTATGCACTCCCACCCCCCAAAGTCCAAAACTTACTAATGTTAAAACTGGAATGTGCTCTGCGATGGGTCGGCACCCCATCCTGGGTCGCTTGCTGCTTTGGGCCTGTAGCTTGTGGGATAGACACCCCCATGACCCTGAATTGAAAAAGTGGGTTCAGAAAATGGATGGATGGATGGATGGATGGATGGGTGGGTTACTGCTAAACCATCACACAATTTGCTCGCTCACAATGCTGTTGCAAGCTTGAGCAAAGCAGCAAAATAACTATTAAGCTAAATGACTTTTCTTATTGAGAACCTCCATTGTATAAATGTGAAAAGTGTGAGAATCTTGTACCCAGCAGAATATCTGCATTAACACCAAAGCTTCTTTCTCCGTCTCTATGAGACTCTGATCTGCCTGTCATGAGAAGGTTTTAGATGTTTCTCCTCTGCCGGTGACAGCTGGATCACCAGTCACAGTGCGGAGGGACAGAAAAAAGGCTCCAGTCAAATAATGTGACACAAGGCACATAGTGACACTGTCTCTAACAATAACCAGAGTCTTTGGTGTGGGGTCTGTGAATTTAAAGAGTCATTTTGTGAGTCTTTAAATATTTGCTTGATAGAATAGTGGGAGGGTTGAATCAGTGACTAGAACATGAATTGCTACTTTAATTGAGCCTAAGATAGGAGTCTATGCACACCTCTGCAGATAAGCAGCTACACACCTATAACCAGCATAAATATAGATAATAGGCACTTCAAATATCTCTGTGGGTAAACTGGGCAGTTTTTACACATCTCATCCTGAAAGACATATATGTACAGTATATAAATACAGGTATATATACACTAGGGTTGTGACGATGAGGAAATTTCCCCACCGGTTAATGGACATGTGACAACACCGGTAATACCGGTATCACCGTGGGGGTGGGGGTTTCCTCTTTTTTCCTGCTTTTAAATAGCTTATAAATGCGTGCGTATTATACTTTCACTTTTAATTTTGCGGGAATTGGCAATTCGGCGTCAATTGTTATTGTCACTGTTATCACTGATATTAAACAGAACTTTTATTAACATAACACAACAAAAAACTACGGAAGAGGATTAGGGCCACCATGAAAATATTATTTGAATTCTGACTTTAATCTCAGAATTCTGACTTTAATTTCAGAATTCTGACTTTAATTTCAGAATTCTGACTTTTTTCTCAGAATTCTGACTTTAATGTCAGAATTCTGACTTTAATCTCAGAATTCTGACTTTTTTCTCAGAATTCTGACTTTAATCTCAGAATTCTGACTTTAATCTCAGAATTCTGAGTTTAGAAAAAAAAGTAAGAATTCTGAGATTAAAGTCAGAATTCTGAGATTAAAGTCAGAATTCTGAGAAAAAAGTCAGAATTCTGAGAAAAAAAGTCAGAATTCTGAGATTAAAGTCAGAATTCTGAGATTAAAGTCAGAATTCTGAGAAAAAAGTCAGAATTCTGAGATTAAAGTCAGAATTCAAATAATATTTTCATGGTGGCCCTAATCCTCTTCCGTAATAAACACAACAATGCTACAGGCTGAAAAAACTGTGGAAGTTGGAACCAAACAAATAACAACCATAGAACGTTTATTACGTAGCCTATGTTAGAACGTTTTTAAAACGAATAAGAAAATAAAATAGAAAGATAAATAAATAAAGTTTTAATAAGATTAAACGAATGAACAAGAAACGAATATAAAAGAAAAACTTCCAAAATGACATTAGGCTACAAAAATGACAAGTCAGCAGTCTTTAAAAAAAAAAAAATGTGGGGACGGTATAACGGTGGAAAAGTGATGTCACCGGTGTTGCGTCTTAAAACCGGTAACACCGTCAACACCGTCTATCGTGGCAAGCCTAATATACACTCACCTAAAGGATTATTAGGAACACCTGTTCAATTTCTCATTAATGCAATTATCTAATCAACCAATCACATGGCAGTTGCTTCAATGCATTTAGGGGTGTGGTCCTGGTCAAGACAATCTCCTGAACTCCAAACTGAATGTCAGAATGGGAAAGAAAGGTGATTTAAGCAATTTTGAGCGTGGCATGGTTGTTGATGCCAGACGGGCCGGTCTGAGTATTTCACAATCTGCTCAGTTACTGGGATTTTCACGGACAACCATTTCTAGGGTTTACAAAGAATGGTGTGCAAAGGGAAAAACATCCAGTATGCGGCAGTCCTGTGGGCAAAAATGCCTTGTTGATGCTAGAGGTCAGAGGAGAATGGGCCGACTGATTCAAGCTGATAGAAGAGCAACTTTGACTGAAATAACCACTCGTTACAAGCGAGGTATGCAGCAAAGCATTTGTGAAGCCACAACATGCACAACCTTGAGGCGGATGGGCTACAACAGCAGAAGACCCCACCGGGTACCACTCATCTCCACTACAAATAGGAAAAAGAGGCTACAATTTGCACGAGCTCACCAAAATTGGACAGTTGAAGACTGGAAAAATGTTGCCTGGTCTGATGAGTCTCGATTTCTCTTGAGACATTCAAATGGTAGAGTCAGAATTTGGTGTAAACAGAATGAGAACATGGATCCATCATGCCTTGTTACCACTGTGCAGGCTGGTGGTGGTGGTGTAATGGTGTGGGGGATGTTTTCTTGGCACACTTTAGGCCCCTTAGTGCCAATTGGGCATCGTTTAAATGCAACGGCCTACCTGAGCATTGTTTCTGACCATGTCTATCCCTTTATGACCACCATGTACCCATCCTCTGATGGCTACTTCCAGCAGGATAATGCACCATGTCACAAAGCTCGAATCATTTCAAATTGGTTTCTTGAACATGACAATGAGTTCACTGTACTAAAATGGCCCCCACAGTCACCAGATCTCAACCCAATAGAGTATCTTTGGGATGTGGTGGAACGGGAGCTTCGTGCCCTGGATGTGCATCCCACAAATCTCCATCAACTGCAAGATGCTATCCTACCAATATGGGCCAACATTTCTAAAGAATGCTTTCAGCACCTCGTTGAATCAATGCCACGTAGAATTAAGGCGGTTCTGAAGGCGAAAGGGGGTCAAACACCGTATTAGTATGGTGTTCCTAATAATCCTTTAGGTGAGTGTATATACAGGGAAGAGCAAATTTTGGGGTCAGAACACAGAGCTAGCCAGCATCCCTTGAGCAGGGATTACTCTGCAAACCACAGGATTTGAACCCACAGCCTTCTGGACACATACACAGAGCTTTAACCTGCTGAGCTACACACCACTCTATGTGTTGATTGTCATATACATCTTCTTACTGGGGCTGAAGGCCAGGGACATCTGCTACAAGGGGCCTCAAACAGTCTCATTTAATACAAGTTAAAACCCAGAGTTGCCATCTGTCCCGTATTTTCCATGATCTTCTTGTATTGAAAACACTGGCATCTGGTTGAGGGCTTCACCTACCCCATGCCCCCTGATGGACTGGCATCAGGTTGAGGGCATCACCTACCCCGTGCCCCATGATGGACTGGCATCTGGTTCAGGGTGCTTGTATGTGCCATTGATATGTTTTATCTCCATAACATTTGTCGTATAGTATCTTTTAAAAGTCTCCTATAAAATACTATTAGAGATTGTTCCTGAAATAATCTCTAACATACAGTTTCTGTTATATGTTTTTTCCATTCCGTAATTACTACTCAACAATATTAATGAAATGTGCCACAGGATCTGTCAAACCACTCATATCGAACTGAATATTTTACTTCGTCTAAACCAGTATCACTGAAATCCTGGGAACCTTCAGAGGCATCACTAACGAATAAGAAGGGTGACACAGTCAAGGAAGTGCCCCGTGCACATCATACAAACGTCACGCTTTTCGTAATAAAACAATATAACCCCCTCGCTTGTTTGTTTTATGCTTATCTGTATAAAGACCAGTCGCTTCAGTGGAGTCCATCCATCGCCGAGCACAGGGAAGCGCTTCAGCTTATCAGTGTCCCCCTAAGCGCTTCAAATGGTACATGCGGGATCGTAAAGTACTGCTGTCACTTTCAGTTCCCGTTAAAGAACCGGCCGGTTTCTCATACAGTGTCTGATCTATCGGTGTGATTCGGAGGACCGTGGTCCTGTAAGCAGCAGCGCGGTATCCAGCTCCTACTGGGCTCTTTATCCCACACATTCAGACGCAGTGTACACTGTAGCAGACGGGCTGGGGTCGGCGTCACATTGCTACATGTGTCCGGGGGGGGGGGGGGGAGGTGGCAGGTACTTAGGGGAAGAGCTGAGCGGCACCGGCGTGGCGGAGGAGAGGAACCGTAAGAGTAAAGCGCCGGCTTTGCTCGGATCGGTGTGAGAGAGAAAAATGCCTCCTGTCCCGAAAACCTTGTCGGATCTCCGCTCCCGAGTGGAAGGTAGGCAGAAGCAGACACGGCGCCCTGATTGTTCATTTTAAAGTCAGAATAATGGTCCCTGCATGGCACCGGGCATGAGGACATGTGCTGCTCGGTGAATCCGCATTCCTATACGTATATATATTAAATGATGTTGGTCAGTCCAGCCGGCCGTCTTTTAAGTATGTAAGGGCGTGATCAAATATGACATATTTTTGAAAATGAGGGAGGGGAAAAAAAGTTGTGTTATTTGGCTCCTCTTTTATGTTACAGTTTTATTTTATATACACAGGGTGCGTGTGGATGAATGATGTGCAAGCAGCTCTATCCTTTCTGTTTGCCAGTCAATCAGAGTTAATCGGTTATTATTATTATTATTATTATTATTATTATTATTACACTACCAACAGGACTCCTGCAGTGAAGATGTGAGGAGGAGTCGTGTATTATTAAATGCGTTGTGATTTTCACAGCGGATGGAAAGGGGACCTGTTACTTTTTAGTTTTTGGGAGCCTCATGAAACGTAATCGTACGACATTTGGTTTCCTATCACGGGATTTAATCGAAGAGACCGAAACTACTTCGGATGTGCTCTTGATACTGTTTGCCCCGCTGATCTCTTGCTGAAAAAATCGCTGAGAAGATGCAGCGCAACAGACATCCTTCGCATTTCATTGCTGTTGATGTTTTCGTTATATGAATTAAGAGAGTAAATAGCCTAATGATCGCAATTTTTGAGTTCGTATGGTTACTGACCCCGGATGCAATGATCGTAAACGCCTCCTTCCCACAGCCTTAGCTGCGTAGATGTGCTGATTAAGAAACAGCAGGACTTCGTTGTGAGAGAGAGAGAGTCTTTGTTTCTGCTGTCAGGTATATGTTATTCTCTGCATGGTCTGCAGAACTGCGCAATGAAGTAAATTTGTTTTCTGTGTAGCTGAAACAATACTCAATACTTATTTTTCTCTTCGACAAATAGGAACTGATTTTTGTTCTATTTTAATACGATATACCCGCACCATCGAGTGACACTGCGATAATCAAGAGGTTAAGAGAGTATGTTCATCTCCAAGTAGGCACTCATGAGGAATCGGCAGAGATACAGTACTACTTTTTTGTCAAATGATGCTTAGGCAAAATGTAAAAGTCATAGGGGGTCAGGTTCGCTTTGAGACCAACAGTTTGAATTCTAGTTATGTTTGAGGTGCTTGTGCCAGGTATTTTAGATTCTTTTAGTCTTCACTTGAATGTGATTGGTTCTTTACATCACATCTGCTGCTGTACATCAAGCACCAATCCAGTCTAACACTGTATCATTTCAAACTTCAAGTCCTACCATTAAAATATGTTGCTTAAATAGGTTCATGTTTGCAAGACCCCTTTCAGTGTTACAGCTATTAGTGTTACAACTTCCCTTTCAAAGCCGTGGTGTACGTTGTGTCGGAGTTGCAGTGGAATCGTCTGTGCTGTACCATCTCCCGTCACAGATAGGATCCTCTTCTGCCATAGCGGCACTTTTCCGAACATGGGGACCAGCATGACACGTGGAAAAGGAAAAGACGAAATACAGACGTTTCCAGTCTCTGTCTGCAGACGGACACTGAGTGGACACTCTTACCTTCCTGAGCTTTGAACCCCCACCAATCGGTGTAGGCCTGCCCTACGAATCTCTTGATATGTTTTGTTGTTGCATTTAGTGTAATAATACTTTTTACAATTCATTGTTGAGTTGACGCAGACTGGAGCAAGGTTAACACGAAATAACAGTCCACATAAAGTGTATAGAAGGACAGGACAGGTGCAGAGAAGGGGAAGGAAAAAAACAATTAACAACATTGACACATGATGTAAAAGTAAACAGCGATGGACTTTAAACGGCTCGTAATGTGACATTTTTGCCGTCAAAATTCGCAGGAAACTTGGCCTAATTACCATCAGGAAAACTTTAGTTTTTGTTAAATGCTTCCTAAAGTTATAGATGTCTCTGCCTTTTATAGCACTGACTGCACTTTGTAAGGAAATAGGGGTAACATTGAATTGAATGTGTTGCCCTCACATGGGACACAGAACCTCCAGCCGAGTGAGGAGGATTACCTCGTAAAGATGTCTCGGTGTAAGCTAGAGATGTCGTTTCTCCAGCATTACAGATGTGGTCCTTCCACCTTCCAGGGTGAGATCTCCTCTTTCTGACCTGTGCTGTATCTCTCCACTCTGTCCTGCAGCTCAAGATCTTCCAGGGAGGCCCTTAAGTTGCTGGATCACTTGCTGTGCTTTGTGTGGTGCGGCTGGGTAGATGTGTCATATGATATGTCGGGTGTCCCGTGTTTGGGAGCAGAACGCAGGTGTGGCGAGGTGTTCATGTAGCGTGTGAGTGTTATAAAAGTATAGGGGAAGACAGGTGTGGGATAGAGGACACAGCCGCTTTGGCCGTGCAGACTGACAGTCTTCTTCTCTGTTGTCGGAACTTCTTCTGCCCTAGAGTCCAAGGCCTTGGTAACTGTTGCCGACTGTCGGCATCGTGGAGATCGCCATCTCGTTTTGCAGAGAGTCGGAAAGGTAGCACGCTGTCTATACTTGACTTTATTCATCAGTAGCCTTGAGGGAGCACCGAGTGGAAAACATATAACACAAACAAAAAAAAAGCACAAGTAAGAATTCCGCATGTCATAATTTCCCGTGGATGAATATGTCTTCTGACGAGGGCATCCAGTGTCGTTTTGTTTTCAAAGAATAACAACTGGATTTCAAGGCTTAGTCACTCACAACAGGAGCAAGTTACTGTCCTCTAGGGAAGGTTCTCTTATCTAAGTTAATCTCGTCTTATATTACACACATTATGAACGATTAAAAACTGTAATAATATGACAAAGACACAAAACACCACAGAACAGGTCATTATTATGAATTTTCAACCCAGCTGGAAAGTATGTAAAATGATGACGTGTGCATTCCTTAATCGGATACATGTCGCGACCGCTTTCAGAAATAGCTGTCTCTCTCCTGGATGCTACACCCTCAAACTTTGACCCCTGAGATACAATGAGCTTGCAGTGGGAAAACTGGGCTGTATATAGCCGGCAGACCTCACACACAGCTTCCACACAGCAACAACAGGAACTGGTTGTGGAAATAGCTGGGAGCAGAGGGCAGCTAGACCTGGGAATGTTGGGGTGGTGGTGGAACATTTTGGTAACACAAGTGACTGGAAAACCCTGAGCGCGGTTGTTTCATCTGTCAACCTGTGCAGCTCTAGGCTGTCCTGGGTTTTTATTTTATGTAAACAGAGGATATCTTCAGCTTTTCTTTTAGTGTTTCTCTGTCCTGAATTGTTAATTGAAATGAATCTCAAACATAATTAAGCCTAAGTGTATGTCATAATTTAAACCTATCATTAGCCTTCTTGATGACCCCAAATCTCAGTAAACACCTAGTTGACCCATGTGGATGGCTGGTATCATGCTTGCTTGTGGCTCTATCATGGCTGGTATCATGGTTGCTTGTGGCTCTGTTGGTAATTTTATTTGCTGCCTTCTAATTAACAATCTTTGGCTATGTGCTTCAAGAACACTTGAACCCTTGCTGAAGAACCCTCCACTGTAACTGTACTCTCACCACAGTATCTAAGTTATGCAGGGGGGGATCCGTCATCCTCTCCTGGGGGATGGGGGGTGTATGTCTTTGTGGAACTCGACAGACCCTGCTGGGCTGAAGATGCAATGTAGTATACCTGACTCATACTTGACTCATACTTGACGGTGATGCATTATGGGAATTTCTAGAATCCCCCTTTTTCAGGCCGTGACAAGGCCGTCCCTCTGACCTATGCCATCTCCTTTGAAGAAAGAGCTGCTGTTACGTTACTGATTTTTAAACAAACCATGACTGGTAAGAAATGTACTTTAGAAGAAGTGCTTCTTGGTTATTTATATTGGCTGCCAGCTCACTTCTCTTCTAATTTCTGCCAGGTTTATGTGCCTGTGTGGTGGTTAATTTTAGCAGGTTTTATATGTTGTGTGACATGTGCTCGTGTGGCATGGATGAGTGACATCTCTCTGCTTCTTTTTCTTCCTGCTGAAGGGGGGCAGGTCAGCCCTGCTGGCTTTCGACCTCCAGGTTGATCGATGCTATTGATTTTCTTAAAAAGTCACACAGTTTCATTATCGTTCATTTGATACTACTCTGCCATTGCACTCTTTAGCCCACCGCTTTCGTTTCCTTTCCCCTAACATGTGATCGCATTTTCTGCATAAAATTACAGCTGACAGGCCTGTCCAAGGCAGACAACGTAAGCCATTTTTTACAGCTCTGATGTTGTTAGGAAGGGAAATAATTTATTGAAACTGTGACCACTGACTTGGGCTGGAGTGATGTAATGGCTGGCCGATGAAATCGACCAATATTAATCTCACCTCAATTTATCAACGTAAGCAGAAAAACCCGCAGATAAAACACAGATAAACGTTCTTGATGAGAAAATGAGCTCTTTCTCTAGAGAAAAATCAGAATAGCTGTACTTCCTGAATTGTAACTTAACACCTTTAGCTTTCGATTACGGTTCAGTGTGGGGTTGAGCCCTAGCAGGATGTGTGTTTTGTTTACATATTAGGGCTGAAAACGCAATGTAGAATGGGAGTGCATGTGATGCATTATGGGAATTTCTGGAATTCCCCTTTTTCAAGCCTTGACCAGAAACACTTGTATTGTCAGTTTTCTTTGCAGTAGTGAATAAAATGGTGTAGGATGTAATATTTTAATTCTTCTGAAATGTTCAGCTTTCAGTATTTAATACAGTGCTTAATTGTGTACACATCATTTGATGCTTCCAGTGCACATTAACGATCACAGTGGTGATCAGCCTGGTTGGGTCACTAGTGTGGTCTCTTGGAGATTGAGATTTTTCATGTTTTTGGTTTGATTGGGGACACACACACATGATCAGTCTGTATTTGATGGCGCTGCCTGTCCTGCGTCAGCGTGGGCTGGCCATCTCCCAGCGGGGAGCCCCAGGGACATACGGCCCTGCTGGAGAACACGTGCCATTTTTCCAACATCAGGCCATGTCCAAATGTAATTTTGGCTCTGCATGGGCTTCCCCCCCTCGCTCACTCACACAGACGAGGACAATGCATCGCTCTCTCTCTGTCTCTCTCGCTCACCCTCTCTCACTTTACAGGTTTTGTAGTCATGACACTGTTCCTGTGCAGGGCACATGGTTCTGCTTTTACAGAACAGAGAAGTTGGACAGAACAGCCAACTGACTGTTTCCACATGTGACTCTGCCATGTGACCAGAAAACGCAGACAGATGACTTGGGGGGAGGGAGGGAGGGTAAAGCAGACAGGTAAAACTACAGCGACTTGCAGTGGAAGTTGTTTGCTGGGAGAAAGCTGTTCTCTGGTGAAGCTCCGTCATCCTACCTGATCGGCTCTGCTGCCAGCCTGACCAGTGATGATGCTGTTCTAAATGTGAGCACACAGGCCCACAAGAAGGGGAGAAGTAAAGCTAATTGAAATTTAACTTTAGTGGTCTTTCTTTCTTTCTTTCTTTCTTTCTTTCTTTCTTTTTCTTTCTTTCACCCTCTTGTTTTCTTTCTTTCTTTCTTTCTTTCACCCTCTTTCTTTCTTTCTTTCTTTTTCTTTCACTCTCTTGTTTTCTTTCTTTCTTTTTCTCTCTCCTCCTCTCTCTCTCTCTCTCTCTCTTACTATGACAGTACATTCTTCCAACGCCTGTCCTGTACTCGGAGGGTTTCTTTCGCTCTGCCTCACGGGGGTCACATGACGCTGCTGCTTAACCACCCGAAGGGAAGCTGGGCGCCGCTATGCTGGGTGCAGCAGCCACACAGCATGTAGAAACCGGAGGTCGAGGTTGGGGGGGAGGGGGGGGGGGGGCACCACTGATTCCTTTCGCAAGGCTGCGGTAGGTAAACTGAAGGCTGAGGTCAAAGGTGAAGCAGAGCAGGATCCCCCCCCCCCCCCCGCACCACTGACGTTTGCTCAGGCAGGAGCCCCTCATTTTTTATCCAGGCAGACTGAGAGGTTTATGCTGGTTCTGCATGCCTGTAAGTCGCCAGTCTAGGTTACTTTTCTTAGTGGTTTCTGTTGCTGTCTTTCCATCAGTCATTTAATGGAGCTGGTCTAGATGGAATTTTTTAAATAATTATTATTCATAATTAATATAATAATGGCCTCTGTATATGTAATATTTCTCTGAGGTCAGTCTTTTACCCATGCTGGGGATCTGCTTGTCCTTTGTAATGTTCTGGGCTGTTTCTGTGTGTGTTAACAGTCTTCTGAACAGAGCTTAAATGACAGGAACAGAGCCTGATACTCCAACACCCGGACCTCTGCTTTTGCATTGAACCTGGATGTTCTTGCTGCACTCAGACCCCAGTCCCAAAAAATATATAAAAAGTCTGTTCTTTTCTCTCAGTTAATTTTTAATTTAGCAGATGCAGAACCGTGCAGGTTGCTTCGGAGACAGATTGGACTGTTTCCCCCTTGCTAGCTCCTGTCTGGCAGCTTGGCACCTGGGCCAGCAGGAGGTGGCCCCAGCTTTCTTCTGTTTGGACCCCCTGTGAATTTGGGAGGTTCTTACTGTTGGCACTAGAGACGGGCCACATGCCGGTGCGTGGGTCAGCAAGGCGGCATGCCGTGCCGCGATCGGCAGGTCGCCACTTCAAACCCCGTATTCGGCAAAGTGATTTCCCTGTTGGGCTCTTGAGCAAGGCTCTCAAGTCAGGAACTGGCTGACCCTGCGCCGGATAAAAAGCATCTGCTACATGAAGAGAGTGAAATATTTCCGGTCCGTCTCTGAGACTCTGAGGTTAATCCACGCCCCTTTAAATCCCCACTCTTTTTTTGGTTCAGACCACTATTCTAGAAGTAGTAGAGTAGTATGGCATGTCAGTCCATGCAGAGGAGCCCGTTAACCTACATTAAATATCATTAGATAAAACCCCCCATACCCCCCCACCTATTTTCCCTGCATCATCTATGGCAGCAGTGTCCCCCCCCCCCAGCCAGGGACAAGGGATCTGGATATATCTCCGCCCCCTGCCTCCCTCCTCTAGCTTGTCATTTTTATGATGACCGTGGGACAGCCCAAGGCTATTTTTAGCTCTTCTTCCCCGTGTCGGCAGGCAGCCGTACACAAAAGGCATGCACTGAAAATGGGGGGAGCAAGCAGCAGAAATCAATGCGGAGGGGTGGGGGGGTAGGTGAGAGATGAGGCTCAGGGCCGCCAGAGGGAAGGGGGGTGGTGACTGGGGAATCTGCACAATCCACTCGTTCGTTTGTTTTATCCCCTACATTTTGCGCTCATGAGATTTTGGGGGGGTTGATCCTATGGCGCACATGCATAGCAGGACACTCTTGGGTGCGATTTCCACAATACAATACTGCACTTTATATTGTATTCATTTATACATGGGTCATTCACTTGCCGTACTTCCTGTTTTGAAATTAGGTATCTCTTCATTCCTTTTTCGTACCATTTTGCCCCACATCTAGCTGTTAGCCAGCATACGGTTACGTTAATGAGTCCTTACTCTCTTCCAACCTGGAATGGTAATGTCGCTGTTTTTCAGTCTGTCCATCTTCCTTAAGCGCTTGGCCAATACAAGTGTTGTGTCGAGCCTGGAGACTATCCAGGGAATAACACGGCACGAGGCAGGGGATACCCCGAATGGGATGCCAGACCATCGCAGGGCACGAGGCAGGGGATACCCCGAATGGGATGCCGTACCATCGCAGGGCACGAGGCAGGGGATATCCAGAATGGGATGCTGACCCTTCACAGGGCACGAGGCAGGGGATACCCCGAATGGGATGCCGGACCATCGCAGGGCACGAGGCAGGGGATACCCCGAATGGGATGCCGAACTATCGCAGGGCACGAGGCAGGGGATACCCCGAATGGGATGCCGGACCATCGCAGGGTACGAGGCAGGGGATACCCCGAATGGGATGCCGGACCATCGCAGGGCACGAGGCAGGGGATACCCCGAATGGGATGCCGAACCATCGCAGGGCACGAGGCAGGGGATACCCCGAATGGGATGCCGGACCATCGCAGGGTACGAGGCAGGGGATACCCCGAATGGGATGCCGAACCATCGCAGGGCACGAGGCAGGGGATACCCCGAATGGGATGCCGGACCATCGCAGGGTACGAGGCAGGGGATACCCCGAATGGGATGCCGGACCATCGCAGGGCACGAGGCAGCGGATACCCCGAATGGGATGCCGGACCATCGCAGGGCACGAGGCAGCGGATACCCCGAATGGGATGCCGGACCATCGCAGGGCACGTGCTCGCTTGCTCGACCCAGCTAGCATTTCGAGTTACGCTAATGCTTTTCAGCAGAGATGTGAATGACTGCTGCAGCTAGTGTGTAATTGTTTATACAGTGTACATGGATGACAGAAACAAGCAGATATCACATTTGTCATGTATGCATTTCACCTCTTCCTCTGGAACTGTGTCCTTCTGTGTTCTGGAAGAGGACGAGGCTTGTAGGCGAGGGATTTCTAAATGAATGCACTCCAAGGAAAACGCTTAGCTCTTTGAGGCATGCTATAGCTAAATATACCCTGCTACTCTCCTAAGGCATGATTTGTACTGTGTGAGAGCCGCCGTTTTTGTAAACGTATCTCAGCTGCTTTTACAGCTGCTTTCAGTCACACTAAATCATTGTCGTGGGTGGTATGTGTGCCTGTGACCTGTCTGCCTTATCTTATGAATTCTGAAAATATGCCTCGTTGTCGCACAACTGGCCGTCATGCGGAGGGCATTAAGTAAGGCTGAGTGGTTTTGGCTTGCTGGCACAACGATATAACTCAATGAGACTGATGGAGGCGACTGGCCATCGTGTCGGGGACAATTATTTCACACTTATTTTACTAGTGTGCTTATCTGGATCATATCTACAAGAGGATATTTATGGAAAAAGGTTCAGGTTAAAGACTTTGCTCGGTCTTTTATTCCCCTCACCGAACAATCGACTTAGTACATCAGTTGCTATCTTCACGTTAGGTTACAAGATAAGGTCATTCCTGCCTGAACCATTTCCAGTATCTCCAGTGCTGGTTTTATGGTTGTTTTTTCTTTTCTTATTTGCTGATTAAGTGATTTTCCATAATTAGAGGCAAACTAAGAGCCAGCTGCTTTCTGGCAGTAGCACCAATAGCAACAGAGAAGACAACAATAACTAATATGGTTTAGTAGGGTAACAAAATCTAAGCCAAAGACTGAGAGTTTGGAGTTCCTGTTGCCAGCAGGTTCCAGAATGTTCTCATTACAAGTGTTCTAGCTCATTATGTAGGTCGCAAAGATCAGTCAATATTGCGTGACACTCGTCTGCCCTGCTGATTCTGCCGCCAGGCCCGGTTCCTGTACTGTACACTGCAGTGTGTCGGGTATTATTGGCTGCTCCTACGAGTTTGAGGAATATAATACTGCTTAATGCTAATACAAATAATGAATGAAGGTTCTCTCTAGATTAAGTTCAATATATCCTGTATTTCTTGAGTGGGCAATATAGTTTTTGGCCCTGGTGTGGCTCTCCTCTGCTGTGAAACATATTGTGATGTAGTATAAACTGATGCCCATTTGGCAGACACCATATTCTACTAACTGTCGTCTTAACAGCCTTCAGCTGTCAAAAGGCTTGGAAATAGCATTAACATGATCAGTGCTGTGACGGAGCGTGTTTTGGGACAATAGACATGTATTATACTGCTTTTCAGCATCCTTTGTTTCACTGAGGGTGGGAAGAGAATGGGAAGGTGAAACCCCATAATGCTCTCTGTTGGCACTGTATAGATGACAGCTGGAGAGGGTGGGATTAGGCACGTGTGAGTCCTCTGTTGAAAGCCCAACAGGATTATTGCGGTGTGCAGAGGATTAAGTGGGCTTTGGTGTGAACATGGGTATGGTGCCATTTCTGTTTCATATCAAGGGAAAAAGTTCTGCTTCATGGACCCCCGATAGGCTGATTAAACATCTGTTTCATTGCTATTTGTCCTCATCATTTGTCAATCTCTTGTCTTGCCTTTTTAAGAGTCTCCTTTAAAGGGATACTATTATACTCATTTTCACTGTTCATAATTTTATTTTTGGGGCCTCCTAGAATAGATTTGCATGCTTCAATGTTCCAAAAACACATTATATTTCTCATACTGTACATCCCTGTTCATTCTGTCTGTAATTCTGTCTATCATGCTCTGTTAGAGCTTTAAGCCCCACCCCCAACGAGTCCAATGTGCTCTGATTGGTCAGCTTGCCCTATACAGCAGATCCTTGCTGACCTCACCATGTCTCGGAAGTAAGAGCTTGAATTCCAACAAGGAGTATGGGCAGATTGAGGAAGATTGGTTTCTGTATTGCGAGTTACTCCCTTTTGCGTGGACTTTGGGGCTTAAGACTTTGCAGACCGTTTACATGCACATAAAGCTATATAAGGCACTAAAGGAAAGGGGAAAGCTGGAAAATCATAATAGGGGCCCTTTAAGCCTTGTATGGCCTTATCTTACCAATTTAAAACGAAAGAAGGAGCGGTAAACATTCTGAGGGGCGAGACAAGCAGGAGTGTGAAACCACTCTGGTTTGTATTCCCTTCTCCTAGGCTCTGGCTGGCCTTTGAGTACCTCCCCTGCTCTGCTCCGTCACACAGACACTCATGTGAACGTTATACAGGTTTTTTGGGGACGGGCTCCTTTGTCTGCAGGGTAAACAGCACATCTTGTTTCAGTAATTAGAGCCCCTTCTCAGATCTTTCCCACAGTTAGTAGTAATATTTATGTACATCACGTCTCAGTTTGTGAAATAAGCATACCACTTTTTCGCTTTTAGAATCTTAGGGATAACCAAATGCTTAAATACCTTAATCAAATGTGTGGTAGAATACTCTCCTTGTAAGGTTATTCTCACTGTTTGTTAGTTTTTCATTTGTAATTCAGCTAGTAACTTCCATCCATTCATATGATCAGCTTCTAACAACTTATCCTGGTTAGGGGATGGGGGCTGGGTCCTACCCCAGGCAGCTCAGGGCACAAGGCTGGGATGCACACTGGATGGGATGGTTAGTAGGCCTAACTTCAATCTCTTAACTAGTTTGTGGAAGCTTAAGGGTTTGCGAGCGCCAGTCTCATCAGCCCTCTTGATCTGGATCCTCTTTAAGAGCTCCATCTCCATGGGGCTGTGTGATCTGCATTGAGATGATGTGGATGTTGGGATCAGGATGGCCATTGTTGACTTTACACGTATGAGTGGCTCTGAGAAGCTCCCCAGGCACGACATACTCTCCATCTTCCCTGTAGGAGCAGAGGTCATCTGGGGAGGCAAAAACATGGAGTCACGCCAGCTGTAGGCCGTCTCTGGGCCTTGTGGAGCCTGTGTCTCTGTGGGGGTGACCTCCTCCGTGGGGGTGATCTCCTCTGTGGGGGTGATCTCCTCCCTGACCTCTTTCCCTGCATTTCCTTCTCTGTCTCGCGTGAGGGATTACCTCTGCTTGGCTTTTTGCCCCTTGGTAGCCTGAGCTAATTTTACCATAAAAAAAAATTAAAGCATGGACCTACTCGTGATCTGATATTTAAGGTTGTATATGATTAGTGCAGCTTCCCAGAGCCATTTATCCAGTGTGTGGTCACAGAGAGCATAGAGCTTATCGTGGGCATGAGTGCATCTTGGACAAGATGCCTTTCCAACATGGGACATATTCGCTCACATTTAGGGATCCATCCACCGAAATGACATGTATGGACTCTGGGACAAACCTTGAGTAGTGGAAGTACTTTGTGTGTGTTTTGGTCTGTGTGTTTTGTGGTGATTTGGTCCGTGTGTCTTGGTCCGTGTATTTTGTGGTGATTTGGTCCATGTGTTCTGGTTCGTGTATTTTGTGGTGATTCGGTCCATGTGTTCTGGTCCGTGTATTTTGTGGTGATTTGATCAGTGTGTTTTGTGGTGATTTGGTCCGTGTGTTTTGTGGTGATTTGGTCCGTGTGTTTTGTGGTGATTTCTTGGTTTCATTAGAAGTTCAAATCTCATCCTGTGCCTGTTATAATGCTGCGATGCCCGCCTCCATTTCTCCTGCTTTCCTTCTTTCCAGGGTATGTAAAGGCCAAGGACACCTCTCGGAAGGCCAAATCTTCTGACCAGGATGATTCCCGGTGGATATTCATCAACCAGCCCCAGTCCACAAGATTCTGTAGCAATAGTATCAGGTAATGTCAAAGTAGCTTCAAAAGTTTATATAACCATCAGCTATGAACTAGATTAGTAGATGCTGCACATTTACCATTTGTAAGATAATGTGGTTAATTTTGAGTTTATTTTAGAACGGTGTTGAGGTGAACAAAGTCAAATGAGCCCTGATCTGGGAAAATTTAACATTAAGAGCAACTTTTTGCCTCATACGCCATTCATGTTTTCCTCCTTAATGTACATTTTAGATGGATTTTGTTTAAACTGATATTCTTTGAGGAAATAATGTCCTTTTCTCACCCTCTGTAGTTCATACATATTAGCCAGGAGGTAAACCGTTAATTTTATTCCCAATCAGAAGATGAACTCGATGCTTCTTATTGTTCTCCTCTCGTGATTAGTAGACTGTTGTGCTTAGTAGACTTGGTAGACTATGGAGCAGATATACCAACAAAAACAGTGAAATTGTTGTGGGTGGGGTGGGGTGGGGTGGGGAAACTAGCTGGTCAGAGTGAATTTGTTCGTAATGCTTTAGCATGCTAATGGTACCATAGCTGTTGTTCAGCTCTGGTAGCTAATTGCCTCTTTTTGAAGTGGTTGATAGGTAGTGTCCTCTTTAAGAAAACCAGCTGTACAACGGAGTCATTAAGGAGATTATGATCGCTCAGGTATCTGCACGTCAGGCGCGGTCTGAGAACAGCTTAAATGACACTCCCTGTAGCTGGCAGTGTATCTGGAGTGATAAGACTGGATTGGCTGTATCAACAGGAACACTTGGCCTCGGTCCCAGGGCCTTTTGGTTTGCGTCGGGCGAAGTTTGCTGCTGGCTGGGAACACCCACCACGTCTGTCGTCATCTCAGGATGGCTTCTCTGGTATTTTAGATCTGAACGCCACTTAATGGTAATATTAATTTTACAGTTCTATGCCTTTAGCTAACTTTCCAGCTGGATGTAAAGTGGTTCAATGTCGAGAACCTTCTCCAGGGTACAACAGAAAACACTGTCTGGATTATTTAACTGGTGGCTCTTTGCTCACATCCCTTTTCCTGGCCGGTGGGCAGCCCTGCCCAACTCTGCATACATCAGTGTTTTAAGTATCGCCTAGCACATGCTAATGTTATTAGCCAGTTTGCTGAATAGATGATTTTGTAAGGTAGGAGCCACACACAGACAGGGACACACGCACACACAGGCGCCTTGGGTTGACGCACTGCAGAGCTCCACACAACACTGACCCCCAGTTCTGACCGGCTTTTGTTGAGAGACGTTCATAAAAACATGATCGGTTCCTTGGTGATGACTGAGATGTCAAAGGCCCCAGTGCGACACGGTGCCCTTCCCCGAAATAAACACTGGTGATGTTGGAGAGAACAAAATTACTGCAGTGGTCTGACTTGTGAGAGGGAGTGGGTGGGGGTGGGGGGATACTGCAGACATGCTCTCCTAGTGAATCCAGCAGCCCCTCCGCAGTGTCCCGCACTGCACTGCACTGCACAACCGAACCATTAACACAACAGCCAGCAACTCCCAGCAGGCTTCAGGCTGACGGAAACCTTTCCTGGGCTGAATCTTCAGTTACGTTTTTCAGTCGGAATTGGATTGGAGGGTAGATGAAACCAGAAGATGAGAAGACTCTGGACTCAGGTGCGAGTAATGATCGTGAAAAAGAGAAGATGACAGTTACCGGAGAGGATTTTGTTTCTTCCAGAAACACAGTCAACAAAAGGCAAATCGTCATCATGCCAGTTTAAGTTGCGTGCAATATTTCATTAGTTCTGCTCTGTTTAGGCTGTAGACTTTGCTATATGCACATTACATCTGCTTTTTGACCTTTTCATAAAGAACAATACTCTGAAGATATGCATGTCCTTTTTTCTTAGGGCTACAGAAAAACAGTCTTTAGTTCGGATCAGTTTCCTCGAAGTGGTTTCACTTGCATTTTAGGTGTGTCATTTCCCTCTGTTGGTTTGGGTTTGATATATTATACCATGATTGTTGCATCTGAAACATCTTTTTTAAACACGATGCCCCCCCTGTACTGAACAGCCTGGTGTTATTCCGGAGAATTCCTAATAGTCTTAAATTAATTTCATTACACACAAGGTTTCCGACTCGTTGTACTTCTCACATCTCATAAATTTCCCCTGAATCCTATTAACGATGTAGCCGCAACACTGACCAGATCACCGCGTCGGCCTTGGCCCCCAAATAGGAGGTGTCACCTCTGTTCACTGCACCCTGGGGGTGCGATGATAGAGGCTGCCGACTCGAATTGCGTGAAATGAGGTAATGTTTAAGAAATGGCCCGAGGAACCTTGGAGAACCCGGCGGGACAGTGGAGTTGGACCCCGTGTCAGAAGAGGCTACCTAGCATACTTTTTGGGATATTTAAGACGGCGTTCTAGAAATGATTTAGATTCTGGTCAGCAGTGGATAGCACAGTGCTGTTGATGAATTGTAGATGGCTGTGAAGTACTGGGGTACCAGAGGACAACAGCGTCATGTGACACAAGGAACAGGCAGGGATGGTTAGGGTTGTTGTGGGTTGGGGTCTTTCTGTTCCCAGAGCGATGTCGGGTCAGGGATTGACCCCAGAAATAAAGAGGCCATCTCAGGCAAGGCAAAAACGGCAAAAATCGAACTCCATCGTGTCCGATGAAGTATGGGCAGGCGTTTCCTGGGGTTCAGTAGGGTTAGGGTTAGGGTTAGGGTTAGCTGGATGATAACACGGGAGGTGGAGTGGGTCAGCACCACAGTCTGCAGGCACCTGACTTCCACTTTCGAGTCTGACGTGTGTCGTCCCACCACCCTGGCATAAATGTCTCCGGTCAGCTTAACAGGTTTGTGACTTCATTTTTTGTCTGGGTTCAAACAATTGAATTTCTCTTCACAAATTCAGAGAGCAGCCCCCATATCTACCTGCCAGCACGGTGGTTCTCCTGCCTTGTTTATTACTTACTGTCGGATCCCTCCATGTGGAGCCTATCCCCTACATTCTAACCCTTACATTTTAATTTCTCTCACTATCCTTCCCCAAGCCTTCAGCCTATTTCCTGCCTCCACAGAGGCTGTGACCCGCCCCCTGCCTGCGGCCTCCTGCCATATTTATTGCTGTGAAGATGGGGGTGTGTGCTGCTACAAGCCCTGCCCCCCCTTTGATTCTGGATCGAATGATCATTCCTCTCCCTGATGGAGCAGTAGCCTAAAGTAAACAAGCCAGATCTTTAATCTCGTCATATATCTCCGGCGGAAGGGCTCTGCTGCCAAGCTCTAATGGGCCAGTGAATCACGGCAAGGGGCAGCCGGTAACATCGGCCCCGGGGGCCCGGAGCCCGGGGTGCCCCTCCGTCCTCTCCTATTAAACTTTACTACATTGAAATGCCATTTGTCCATTTCACAGAGAGGACCTAGCTCGCTGGGGGTGGGGTGTGGTTCTGTTTAGTGCTGTAGTCAGCAGGCCACTCTGCTGTATGCGTGCCGGGTGAAATGGACCCGGTTCTACGTAACTCGCGTATCTGTTTCTGGGACAGTGTGACTGCTTCTGTGTGGGAGTAAGTGGCTGCGTTCGAAACTGATCACTCACTCACTACTCCCTATATAGAAAAATCGATGTGGTTCGCTATGTGGGGAATTATTCTGTAAAACAAGACAATGGTTTCGGATGCTACATTCCAAAATGCTCTACGTTGGTATCCTAGTAACCATTGACAGCTGACATTTGAGAAAAAGTGAATATGGATGTGTAAACCTATCATTTATAAAAATTTTTATTATTATTTATATTGAATTGACAACTAAAGTCTTTGAAGAGATCTCTAGTATTATTGTTACTTAAAATAAAAAAAAATGTATTACATTTGTATACGAAGCAGCCATCTTGTTTGTAATATGAACATTCAGGTCAGAAACTTCTCATTGAATTATGATCTGTGTCGTGCATCGTAATGTACATCATGTCTACCATACAATGTGCAGTGCATTGTGGGTATTTTTTAGTGCACTATATAGAGTCAAGAATTGTTACAACCTTACAAAATAGCACTAGATGCTTAGGGAGGGAAGATTCTGAACACAGCCTGTATCTACCTGTCCCTGGGTGTTTGTAGTTAGGGATAGTGGCAGAATTCAGAGGGATGAGGCTCATCAAGATGAAAAGACAGACCATCCTAAGCTAAACATCAGCGGCTTTGGCGGTAAATTAACAAAATCTATGTTGACTCCTACTACGTTTCTTTGAAAGTCCTTTGTCAAATCAGTATGTCTTAGTGTAGTGTTAAGTAACTTCTGAAAGGTGTGTTGGCTAGGACAGACTTCCCTGCTTATCTTTAAAACTTGCTGTTGGTTATTTATTGTTTCCAGGCAGTTTTTATGGCTCTGCATATGGACTTTGAGACAGAGACGCTTGGAAGGTGATTGTTATTGAGGATGTGTGGAATGATAGACGGAGAGACGGGTCGTACAGCTACGAATTCGCGAAACTGTCACTATGAATTGCTGTTTTGCTGAGGTGCTCTGAGCATGTCTCTGTCTCTCTGCCCCCCCCTCCACCTCCCCCCTCCCTTACGCCCTCCAGCACTGCGAAGTACAACGTCCTCACATTCCTGCCCCGGTTCCTCTTCTCCCAGTTCAGGAGGGCAGCCAACTCCTTCTTCCTTTTCATCGCACTCCTGCAGGTAGGTTAGTCATTCGGAGAAGTTTTGATCTGGACCTGAGCCGGGTTTCTATATGCCACCGTCGTCGCCGTGGGAAGTGGCTGCTGTGCAGAGCGGAGGCGATATGCTTGTTTGGGTATTTCAGGAGAGGGGGGCTTATTAGCTCTGCACTCCCGATAGGGTATCTGAACAAGGAGAACTTATGGCTGACAAGATTGAATTATAAGTGGAGAGAGAACACATGACATTTGGCCCCGGACTGTAACAGGGGTGTACTGGGATTGTTTGTTTCACAAACATGACACAGACAGAAGACCAACACATACTAGCATGAAAAGATCCTCTGCTGAAGACACCGAATAAGGCAACAAGCCTCTTAGTTCATCTATAAACTTGCTTCGATGATGCCATATTTGCAGCTGGGTGGAAGTCAGCTATTTTTGTTCAGGTGTTTCTGATTTCTGATGTTTATCTGCCAGAGGATGGACACATCTGTGGGGCGGGGGTCAAAAATCAATGTCAGGCCGAAATGTTAAATCCATTCATTTTTATGGCGATAACCACCCCCACTGAAAATTCCAATGAATCTCCATCCCGCCCCCATCCCTGTTCCAATACTTGCTGTCCAGCTATACATCTTGGAGAAGCAACATGACCCCTGACCTACGGTATAACAAATGGGAATCTGTGCTGTCCAAGGACAGTCATGTGTAAATGATATAGACCAGCAGTACCCAATTATTTTCTCCTGAGATACAAACTTCATCAGCCACACAGACTCCGCAGGACATGGGGTGCCCTACGGTTTCTTGGTGTAAATTTCGTCCACTGGGTGTTTCGGCCCGGATGTGGACCAGAGTCTGCATTTGAGTACCCCTGACATAGACCACCTTCATTCCAGGTGAACCCAACCCATATCAACTAATTCGATATGTGCAGGTCCTGTTTGGTACTTAGGCAACATGGATTACAACCTCTATCTTTTGGTATCATCCATTGATAAGTAATATAACAATTAGTCCATTGATGTGGCTGTGGTTCATGAGTGGCACGATTATAAATAACATGTGCTCTGCTGTGCCCTAGCAAATTCCGGATGTTTCACCAACTGGGAGGTGGACAACCTTGGTTCCTCTTCTCTTCATCCTTATAGTGGCAGCTGTAAAGGAGGTCATTGAGGATCTGGTAAGAAATCAGCACTTATTTTATGTCAGTTCTTACTTGTGCTTGTATCCAGTAACTTCCTGTTCTTTCATATTTTTATCTTGATTGACAACATATCCTGGCCATGAGGCTTAGTGCACTTTGGGTGAGACTGTCTGCTGTCCGTGTCTGGTGACTGGTCTGTGGCCCACAAAAAAAACATCACAACAAAGTAAACTTTGATTATGCAAGGGCCTCTCTACCGGTTACTTCGTGTTTGAGTTCATAACATCAGTCAAGGATTTTATAGGTATTAGCAAAGCAGGGCCTGTTCTGGTTCAGGATTAATTGTGTTATTACCACTCAGAGAGGCTGTCCAGTGACGTTTGATCTATTTCTCTCTGTTAGTTGCATCTTCAAAGCCTCTTCAGACTACATTTAAATCTGGGTGGTGACATTTTTTCCAATTTCTTTGTGTCAGGAGGCAATATTTACATTCGGTTTAATGGTAAAGTGTACTCAGCAGACTTGACATGAAATATTTCTCTCTCTACCTCTCTTTCTCTCTCGTGCTGCATATGTATCGTGTCTGAGAATGGGGGGGTTGGGTGGTTTAGCTAAAATATCTTGTCCTCCATCACCTCTGCGGGTTGGTGGAGCACCTGAGCTTGTTGGTGTCTGAGAGGCTACAGCTGTTTCCCCCAGGAGGGACCAGGGCTGTAGAAGTCACTCGAAGGATAGGATTTGTGACCAAAAAGCTTAAGGTTTAAATACCAGGAGGGATGTGTGCCTGTATGGAGAAGGTATCCCCCAGTGTGTAAAAGCTTTTAAGGGAATCTGAAGTAGCACAATTGCAGGGGGAATATACATATGTAATTAACCATATGGCTCGTTCTGCTCTTCACTGGTGCAATTTGGATGATAAAAATGGTCGCCTAAAGATTCCGCGGATCTCTATGTCATAGAGAAATTTAACGGTGCGGGGCGATCGATCAGCGATTTCACAAGTTTAATCGTGTCAATGTTTTTTTCGGGTGCGAATGCGAGGGGTTTTAAAGAACTGAAATATGTATAATTTTTTGAAACCCAGTCGTAGACGAAACAGTTATAGGATTGATCACTGAGGTTTGTTTTATAGACCTACATTTCTTTTGTACGTGAGTGCTTTTAACTTGAATTTATGCGAATGTATATCAGTTTCCACGTGTACTAGTTGTTTGTAGTTTTACTTCCTGGATGCTCAGTAATTTGTCTTTGACTAGAATGGTATAGTGGGTACGAAATCCACGTTAACGTGGACGGTGACGTCACTCTCTGTCGCGAGCAGCTGAGCGAGACTCGCGTGCAGTACTGCAGTTGTCAAAGCGCTACCAAAATTAGACAGTTGGTTGTAAAAAACGTTAAAGAGATTGACTATAAAGTAAGTGAATCGGGTCTGAGTAAGTGAGTTCTTCCTTTACTTATCAAATGAGTGTTTAATTAGAATAAATTTTTATTCGACAAGAAGCTGAACGTTAAATCACATGAATCCACTAACGTTTATTTAAGTGTTTATGATACGTAACCATTTCACCTTAGTGATAGAAACGTAACTAACAAAATTATACCAATATCTGTCGACTTAAGGTACTGTCAATTCAATTGAAATGGAGTAGCTTCATACAACGTTAATGGTGTAGCCTGATTCTCTTTAAGTGGAGGTGTTATTCTCATTTACCTTAGTTATTTAGATAGTTATAAGTCCCTGCCTGGCTTCACGTAAATGAAGGAGAGAATGGAGCTCCATTCTTTTCGAGACCGCTAACGGCATTCGGAGTTGGCTTTAAAACCGCCAGAACCAGTTCAATGTCTTACCGTGTTTCTCTATCCGCTAAACAAATATACACGTACGATGCTATAATTCATTTACGGCATTTGGCATTTGTAAATCTTTGTGAACAAAGAGATTTCACTTAATTAAAAAAATTAACTGAGTCCTAGTCCCACTCAGGTGCTGTATTTGAATCAGTTCTGGTAGCCTTTCTTAGAACTTACAGCATTTTAACTCAGTTCTTTGTTGAGTAGTTAGTAGAGTAGATAGCAGATGTATAAGCAGCATTTTGAGTCTTGGTTTGACACTGGTTGTCTTCTCGCCCTGTTATGTCTCTCTGTCAGCCTTCGGTAAGGCTTGGGGAGGTGGGCTCCATCACTGGCCAGCAGATTCCGAAGATTAACCCCCACGGTGGCTGTGTGATTATTTTGTCATTTACTGTCTGAAGTAACAGTGCAGAGCAGCTTTCCTGTCCTTCCTGTGCATTTTACCTCTTGAGATCACCAACATGGGTGACCAACATAACATTTCAGTTCAAGGGTCCATCATCCATCACTAATTTTGATATTACTCTGTTGGGTTAATTTTGAAGTTTTGATTTATTTACTCGGGCATGGCACAGTGGCTCTGTGGGTAGCAGTACTGGTCTCATACCTCTGGAATTGTGGGGTCAGGTCCTGCTGTAGTTCTGTGTGCTAGCATATTTACACAGTGTATTTCCTCCTGGTTCTCCTGTTTCTTTCCCCCCCCAAGTCCAAAGACTCATAGCATGGGTTTGTTAGTTTTCCTAAAACGCACTTGGATTATGACTGGACTCTGTGGTGGACTGGTTTTCCACCCAGGCTTTACTGGGGCTCATGCCTTACACTTTGTGAGAGGATTCATTCTTGCCATATGCCTGCATTGGACAAGCGGCTGCTGTTGCTTATGAGCTCCGACTTTTTGAGCTGTCCGTTTTGAGTGCTGAAACCAGCAAGGAAAAGGACTGCCGGTCTGGATTTGGAGTGAGTGCTGCTCACTTAGCTCTTAGATGTTAGCTGTTAGCTGTTACCCGGACGCCCTCCTGGTTCTACCTTGTAGCGGCTCTTGGCTCATTTCCTGTTACTCTGCGTCGAATTACACCCTGTGAAACTTCCAGTCAGTGTAATGTAAAAGTGGGGGTCTGCCTCCTGTATGTTTGGTGTGCTGTTAGCACTGAGCTGTCTAAACTGTTCAGTCTGGGACTATGAACATGTTCATAATGATAGCATTGTGTAAATATGGGCATACTACATGTTCCCAGTATGGTATTTTTTATCACCATGAACTGTCATGTTGTTGTAAAATGTTGATTTACTGTAGAATAAATGTTTACAGTGTGGAGTATATAGTCATTTATTGGCATATTTTATTGGTCTGTTTTATTTTTTTCTTCTTCCATTTCCTAAATCTCAGCACTATTTATCTTGGCAGTGCATTACCTGGATTCTGTTTTATTTCCTGTAGTTTGGTTACATATTTGCATAACCCTGTAAGTGGGAGAGTGTCTGGCATGTATCCCGTGCACACCTCATGGATTCTTTTGTTCCTTGGATGCAGGAATACTAACCGTTGGCTTGCCAGGAGGAGGTTGACACTGGTTACACCCGCTGTTATATATTGATCTACTCACGGTCGTGACACAGACAGGGCAGGGACAATGTGAAATCACGTGTTCCACAGCCAGTTCCCAGGCTTTTGTTTTTTTCCCCCAGCATCCTACGAGAACGGGATGTAAATGTCGGGTTCCATAAGGTCACCAGTGATCTAGTCGGTTGAGATGTTATAGGGCCGGTTTTCTTCTTTTTGTCACTTAGTCTGAATGAAACCCTGCTGCTTTTTCGCAGAAATGCAGTTTTCACAGACACCTTTATGACGGGAATCCAGGAAGAGATGCCTGATTAACTGCTCCTGTGGAGTACAAAGACTTGGGCTGCATACTGGAGATCCTGTAGTTCACACATGAGTAGTTTACTGCATTGAAGTACCATACACAAGCTACTGGTGTATTTAATTCCCCGGATCACTATCTTCTTGTTAGAGGTAGAGAAGACCAGTGGACCTCATTACCTGGCTCAGAACCCAACCCCCTCCCCCCGAATTCGGCAAAACAGAAGGCGCAGATGCACGCTCTGCCCCGGGAGGATGGAGCCTGTTCCCTCCACCTTGTGCTCTCTGAGGTGTAAATCAGGTTTTTCTCCGGGTGCAGATTGATGGATTTTCATTTAAGAAGTTTAATTTGAAGTTGCAGTTGTTTGATGGTGCCCAGAGAGAAATCTGTAGGCATGTTGGATTTTTTTTAATGCAGTTTAGAATGATCAATGAAGGGGTGAACTAGGCCAAGACAGAAACGTGTCATGAGGCATGCCATCATTCTGCCTGTTACACTCTGACCCATTTTCACACTTATGTTTAAATATGAGATGTCCGACTTGGTCCACCATTTTGTTGTCTGGGAGCATTGATATTATCCTGACCTTTGTTTTCTGCATTTCAGAAGCGTCATAACGCAGACAATGTAGTGAATAAGAAGAAAACCCAAGGTAAGGGATTTTCCAAATGATGTGCTTTTATTTAAAACAATTATGATTATTCTGGTGTTTGACTTTAATATTATTATTTTTATGCCCAGCATGAGAGCTCTCAGCCTAAAGTTTTCTACATAGCCTATAGTATAACCTGAAAAGTACAGTAAGTAGGATTTGCCGTTCAGGAAGTCACATGTGGGTCACTAGTGCACTGTAACTCTAGTCCTGTTGTGGTGGTTCATCCAGCATGGTAAAATAGGTTATGAAGTAACTAGGTTTCCACTGGTGACAGATGTCGCATATGAAGCATTTAAATGCGGCTTTAATTTCTGGTGGTCTCTGAGAAGATGCCAAAACAATGCTGCCTGCCTAAATTAGACTGGGCTACACTTCATAAATAACCCTACCAATAGAAGTATCTGCAGTTCCCTGTGGTGTTCCTCATTAACAGAACTTCCTGTTAATATGTGTAACAGTGATCTGAATATTCCTTTAGGGGTCTCTTAGGAAGCATAATTTCCTGCATGGCTAAAAATAGACCCATATCTGCTTTCCCATGCCATTCCTTTGAGACATGATTGATTAACTTGTAATAAATAAGCTAAAAGGACCATGCTGATATATTTATTTGTTGAATTTATTAAAGAACACTGGTATTGTGATTTGAGTGTAGAGCAGTACCAGCATGGATGCTGGGCCTAAAGCAGATCAGAGCACATATCCTGTGTATCTCCAGCATTTATGTTGTGACAGACGTGTTTGTTTATACTGAAATAACTCTTTCTGACTTCATTAGTGCTGAGAAATGGTGCCTGGGAGATAGTCCACTGGGAGAAGGTGAGTTGTTGGGTTTCGCCCATAACTGGCAGCAATGGTGTGGTGTGGCCTAGTCGTGATCATGTCACCTATAGGCGTCACTATAACCTGCTTTCAAGGTAGCTTTGCGTTTCATTTAACGTTGGTTTTCGAACCTTGTGCACACACAAACGCACAAAGCAGAGCTGGTCCCCGGTCCGCCACACTCTCACTGGGAGCTCCAGTGCTGAGCTATAATTAAATTCACCACTTGCACATTCCTGGGAAGACACTCGGCAAAGCAGCCGACTGGGACTGTGCCGGCCTTTTATCTGGGCTTTTTTGAGCAGACAGTTAATTACCTTCTGTAGGGTGTCAACCCACTAATTAGAAGGTACAAAAGGAAGGGCTGACTGTTAGCTGTGGAGCTCCCGTCTACGTGGCCGGTTAATCTGAGCGTAGTTTGGTAACATCGCATCCAGCTCTTGCCTCTTGTGTCCTGCCTGTCAGCCCAAGGGAGTCCTCAGGAGGTACTAATAGCCCTGAGGCTTGACTGTCTGTCCACTGCAGGTCACAAGGATGCCGGTTTATGCAGCAATCGTTATATGTTGCCAGCTGATATCATAATTTTTTTTTCTCATTTGGATTACTGCTGCTTGCAATGTATGTAATGGTCCATAGTAACTAGTGAATTTCTTGCAGGTAGTGGTGGGAGATATAATTAGAATAAATGGCAACGAGTTCGTACCTGCAGACACAATCCTACTGTCGTCCAGGTAGAGGAGCTCACATTTAGGGAGTCTGTTTCGGGGTCCTTCTGCACTCTGGCATGTTCTGAAAAGGTGATGGTTATGGAAAGGCAAAAAACTCAAACACATTTACGTTACAGGATTTTTGATTTGCAGTATCACCCCACCCCACCCCCCCCAAAAAAAATCCATATACCCTAATGAAATTACAAATTTTTGCCTTTCATAATTGTCACTTTTGTCAGAGCAAATTCTTTCAAAGCTGCGTTACTTATACCGTGTTTGTGCTGATTCTCCCCTCCTTTTTCAGAATCCATCCTCAAATCAGGTCCTCTTATTAAGTCGGCTTTCCAAAGCATATCTCTAACCTTGCCTGAGGAAATGAAAACAGCACATTTTACGTTTTCTAGTGGTAGAATCTTTTTTCTTCCATATTACTAACCTCTCAGACTCCCAGGCCTTATGTTCACCAGAGTGACGGCTTGGATAAGCAGGATCCCTTCTCAGACGAGGCCTGACTAGACTCTTCCTGCTAACAAGTTAGATGGCTTCTGAAAATAAAGTTGCTAAAAATAAAATGGGTGTTCTCTGTCTTCCAGAGGAGAATTCGGTCTTTGTGTCATGTTTGTTTACATGCTGCATGTCTCCATTCCTTCAGCTTCTTGTGCTGCTTAACCTCTCCTCTTCTTCTTGGCCACGGTCCCCTTCCTCTCTCTCCTGGTGTGTTTACTAAAATAAGGTGGCGGTCGGGGAGATAGTCCGAGCCACCAATGGCGATCACCTGCCTGCCGACCTCATCATCCTGTCGTCCAGGTCAGGAGCTCAAACTTCTGGCAATCCCGTGGGTTCAGTTCAGGTTGGGGCTGACATGACTGACGAGTGATCATCTACTGTACACATAGTTATTTAAGTTAGTGACATGACTGCCGTTCCACAGCGTGCCCCACCTGATGCAGAGACTCCTTAAAGCACACTCTTTAGCACGGATTACTGTTTCTCGGTGTACTCTTTTGCATAAATCAATTAATTTACTACCGCCCTGTACTGCCATCTTGTCCACACTCCAAAGCCCACTCTCTGTCACTTTTACCCTTGTTAACTCCTTTATCTTTCTGCAATGTTATCTGCTGCCTCAAATTCTTTTTGTTAAAGGACAATTAAATGTTTAGCACTCTAATCAAAAGTTGATCCATCTGCCATAATTGTTACTGAAAGACGGAAATCAGTTCATCTATCAAGATGATGGCAAAACTTGTTTCAGTGCTTTTCGGCCTTCTCTTGTCCTTTTCAGACTAGCTATTCAATAAAACACTGAATAAAAATGATAGATTGAGTGAGTAATGTTAGTTTTTAATAGCACATTTGCTAAAATGTTACATTTCCCATAACTGTGATCTAACAGTTACCAATTTCATTTTAACACAAAATAATCAGCACAGTTTGAGTACTGCCATCATGTCACAAGATAACTGACGGATTGGTCAGTTGCTGAATTCCTGTCTTTCCGTGTCTTTGTGCCCATGATGCTTCTTCATGAGCTTCCCACGTCTAACCTGCCATATTGCATTTAATCACTTCTTTTCTCGACCAGTGAGCCGCATGCCATGAGCTATATCGAGACATCCAATCTAGATGGAGAGACCAACCTTAAAATCCGACAAGTGAGTTTTTGAAATCCATTCTCCCGTTTATTAACTGTCTTTGCCACTCTCTCTTTCTCTCTGTCTCTATTTATATATTTGTGTGTGTGTGTAATATATAAATGCAACTGTGGCACTGCTAGTGGCTCCAACATTGTTTATTACAACAATCTGTGACACTGTTGACACACCAGTACAGTGGCGCCCCCCCTCAGTGGAATATATCAGTGTATACCACGGCTTTGGTGAATAATATTTTCTTATTGGTCCAGAGATGTTGCGTGGGTGTTGATTTTTTTACTTGTAACTGCACAGATAGTTCCGGCATCCTAGTAAAAGTTTTATAATATATGTTAATATAAAAACCGGTGTGACTTTTTACTCACAAATAAGCAGTCATTCTTATCGGCATAGATTTCCCTGATCTTCAAAACGTAAGCACCTGTCTGTTGATGGTTTCTATGGAAACTTAATGGACTTGCTGCTTCCAGTGAGTAGCCTGACCAGGTGTTCTATCCTTATGGAGAGCACATTGAAACATTATTAAATGGTAATTGAAATAATGTCCTTCTGGAAAATTAACTGAGACAAGTTTTTTTCTGTTTTTTTGTTCATTTGCCTGGTATAAATGGGATAAACCACTTCGAGGTGTAAGGTTCTACAAAATTAATCAACTTTGCGCATTATACCAAGTTGTCATTGATTTATTTTCATAGAATCACACACCTCATCGTGGTTTTTCTCTTGTGTACGTATGTAAGTAATGAACTCACTAATAATTAACATGTTAATTTATCATGTGACCTAGAGTCTGATTTTCTGAGAGTTCTTTCCAAGGTTAGTTTGGCCTCTGCATCCGGAGGAGGATGGTGATGTATGACCCATGCCAGGCTTACACAGGAGCAGGTAGTCATGCTGCCACGCTATCGCCCCCCCCCCACACCCACCCCCGGTGCTCACACAGGGCCTGCAGCTGACTGCGGAGTTTAAGGACACAGAGAGCCTGGCGAGGTTGACCGGCCGTATGGAGTGCGAGAGCCCCAACCGGCACCTCTATGAATTCGTAGGGAACATCCGTCTCGAAGGTCACAGGTATGGGGGCCTGTTTGGTTTAGTTTTTTGACAGGTCACAGCCGGTGCACTTCAGCTCTGAGAGAGTCGGAGATCTTCAGAACTGTTTATTGCCTCCCCCTCCTCCTGCTGCTCCAGGGTTTCAAAACAGCTTAAAAACAGTCTATCAAGCAGACCTTGAGATCTTATTCATGTGCTTCACTCATGCTAGTACGAAACAACAGCCTTATTATAGTCAGGGTTTTTTAGCAGATGTGTTGTCCAAGGTGTTCCCCGCCTTGTGTCCTGAGTTTCCTGTGATAAACACCAGGGGACGGTCGCACAAAACACCTTAAGTTAAGATTTTCCTTAATGTCTGAGTCAAGGTTTCCTTAAAATATAGTCAGTTGTACAAAACACCCTTAAGGCTTCTTCTTAAGGTTTCCTTAAAATGTTCACTTAAGTATTTCAGTTTTCCCATATCTTGGTTTATCCTTAAGGAATCGCTTAAAGTTCCCTTAATGGTTGCACAAAAGACCTTAACAATGAAGGTAAGGAAAAAAATTAAGGTTCCTCCAACTGTATCTGAACTGCAACATGGCTGGGTTTATGGTGATAAATGAAGAAAACGAACACATCCTGAGAAGCATCCTGTGACTGGGAGTACCTAATGAAAATGATCAATGGTGATCAAATAATTTTACCTGACCGACAGTCAATTTATGATTTTATTTATATGACCCACGATATGTTTATAATTCATTATTAAATCTGGTTAGCAGATTGACCTTTCAGTTTCACAGAATAAAAAATGGTGTAACATCCCACTGATAAGTGCTGGCAAGTTTCACCCTGGGCACTGGCCATATTAGACAGAATTACATCAGTTATGGAACAAATTTTCCAATTCAGAAATATGGAGACACATGCAAAAATGCATTTAATGTAACTGAGAACCATAATTCTGTCTGCTCAGTTTTTCTTCCACTACTTCTCTTTTCATGGTACTTCCATATCTTCATCAAAGCAATTAAACTGGAGCTGATAATAGGTATCATGAACGTCAAGGCGTGAGTGCACACAAGCAAATGGTCTCTATGGAAACTGCACAAATTTACTGCCGGAAAATGTCTTTCAATGCTGTAAATTTGTTAAGGTTTTCCCTTAACTAAGGAAAACTTTTAAGGGATTTTGTGCAACACCTTTAAATAAATCCCTCAGCTAAGGAGAAATTAAACCTTAAGTGTCATACTTAAGGTGTTTTGTGCAACCGGTCACAGGCTTGCAGTGGATAAGCAGTTATGGATGGATGGATGGATGGAAAGAAAGAAATTTAACAATGTAGCAAATATTAATTCATTATTGCTGCAACCTTGTAATACATCTAAAACAGATAGTATTTGCCAGTATTGCTAGGAAAACGGGTATTGAACAAGCTTAAGCTTAATGGCATGTTGCTGCAGCAGAAGGGATGGGATGCTCCATCAGGAATTCCCCCAGGTTGGCTTTCTGAAAGGTAATAAATGAAAACTGTGCCTTTTCAGTCCCAGGTGCAGGTTCTGCTGCCTTATCATGTGCACTGTCAGCCAAATACAAAATCGGATACCCTAACGATCGCACTATGGATCCTCCTTATGGACTTGGATTGCGTCCATGAATCAAGGAAGCCCTCAAAGCCTGCGCACTAGTGATTGCAGTGCTCTGCTCCGTCCTCGTTTTATCATTTTTCTAGTTCTAGATTATTTCTATTTAGTTTCATTAGTTTGCATGCTCTCCCCATCTCGCGTGGGTTTCCCCTGGGTGTTGCTGTTTCCTCCTGCAAACAGCTTGGCTTACTGGCAGATTGCCCATAGTGTATGACGGTGTGTCCGTACACGTGGCCTGTGAATGACTGGCATCCCATCCAGGGTGTACCCCAGCCCCGTAAGCTCCCTGGGATAGGCTACAAGCCCCCTGCAACCCTGATCAAAATAAGCGGATGGAAGATGGATGGTAGTCTATAATTATCACAGGTCTGTTTTGTTTCTGTTACTTTAGAACATATTGTGGCTTAGAGGTGAGCCAGGGGACCCACTATATTCAGCAGCAGAGTGGAGTCAGTGCATCTGCTTGAATAATACCGGTGCTGCAGTAATGGCCTATGGCCTATGACAAGGTCAGAAGGACCTGCTTGTTTAGTGTCCTGAAGGGAATGCTTTAGGGAGGCTTGCTAGAGAAGGACTTTGGAGTTTTGGTTTCAGCAGAAAGATGAGTAAATGAGGTGCTGGCAGGGAAGCGTCTGTCCCTCTGACGTGCATCTGCGCCTCGCTGCGGTTTTTTGGCACTGCTCTCGGCTCATTTCATGGGATGCCTGAGCGTTCGGTTCTCCGCCTCGTCTCTCGTTTGTAGGCTGTGTGTATATCAGTCTCCCAGCTTCTGCCCGGATGTTCTGCTCACTTTGACAACTTGCTGGCCGAAAGCCAAATTCAAAACTTTGACTCACCCAGCAATGCATCCTTATATCTAAATTATTTTTTCCCCCTTTAGCAACTGATGTTCAGCCTTGATATACAGTAGCTTAAATAGTGACCTCCTGTAAGCAATAAGCTATAATGTTCCCCCAGGGTTGCAGCGTTGAAAGGCATTCCATTGATTGAGGAGAGTGTAGTAATAACTATATCTTTCTGTGTTGGAGTAAGCGTTTCCCCATCTGCACTGTTCTGAATGATCACTTACGCGTGCCCCTTTTTTGCTTCAGTCCGGTGCCTTTAGGTCCAGACCAAATTCTGCTGAGAGGTGCCCAGCTGAGGAACACGCAGTGGGTTCATGGCATTGTGGTCTATACCGGACATGACACCAAACTCATGCAGGTAAAACCCCGGCTTCACAGGGGTCGGAGGGATTCTACCTCTGGCTGAAACTGAAGTTAAAACGTCATCCACAAAGTGGTGTTTGTCAGAGATTTACCTGCGTTTGAGTATCAAATGGAGCCTCTTGTTATTAAAATGTTAACAGACTGTGCGTTATAAACAGAGGTGCAGAGGTATTAATATTAAAGGGGACAATTCCTGCAAATTTTTAAGATGCTTTTTGGTTAAACTTAAAACATCCAGCTCTGTTATCCTTGGATGGAGAAAAAATGACCACCTTTTGAAACATTTTGATTTGGATGAGAGTTGTCGTGAGGTATAGCTCTTTTGTCCATGCTGTAACCAGGTTTAGGCTATTACTCTCTAACTTTCCTTGGCTGCTCCTCCCACCTCCCAGAATTCCACCCGGCCACCCTTAAAGTTGTCGAATGTGGAGCGCATCACCAACTTCCAGATCCTGGCTCTTTTTGGCTGTCTGCTGGCTATCTCCCTGGTATGCTCTGTCGGCCAAACCATCTGGAAGAGCCAGTATGGCCATGGTGCCTGGTACATGAATCTGAACTGTAAGTGACTGGGCCACACATTATTCGCTAAAAAGCCCAAATGTCCCCTGTACGCCTACCCCTTGTTTTGCATAATGTCTCCCTACTTTTGGTTTATTCAGTTCCTCAGTGTTCATTTTTGCTGCTGCTGATGTTGTCCCTATGTTGCGTTATTATGACGTATTACCATTCCGGTAAACACACGTAGGAAATGCTGCCAGCTTCGGTCGAAGGGCACATTTCCCGCGGGAGATAAACGTGCACAACATCGAATGAAACCGTTGAACGTTTTGGCATCACTGTGGTCTCGTTTCATTCTAATGTTTGGTCTTTGTTTTCTTTGTTGTGTGTGGTTTTTGTCCCCCATCTAACAGCTCCAGGTAATGGTGGTTTTTAAAGCTTTGGGCCCCCCCAACCCCGAATGCTGTTTGATTCCCTTAGCCCCCTTGTTAACCCCCTACCCTTCTGTTGTGCAATCAAACCTCCTTATTTTGCTGCCCCACTTTGGAAAAAACTGGCACTGTTGACCACATTCATTGGCAACTATAAAATATCACCTCAAGGTATCATACTTTGCAAAACCATTTTTTCGCATTCAGTTAATTTCTTCTGTTTTTGTTCTTTGTCCCTGGATTTTTTTTTCCAAACGTACAAGTGACGTAACCCAAGGGACCAGTATTGACATTTTTCCAATGTCTCCTCTGCCTTGCTTCCTTGACTCTGTTGTTTTTCTCTGGTGCTGTGGATTGTGGATCAAATCCATTGAGCAAATTCCAGTTAATACTGGAAAGCCATTTCTCTCTAAGAAACTGAAGAGAAATACTTATTATAGCAGTGTTTCTCAAACTGGTCCTCGGGGACCCACAGGCGGTCACATTTTTGCTCCCTCCCAGCCCCCTGCCAGACAGTCCACATTTTTGCTTCCTGGGAGGGAGCAAAAATATGGACAGTCTGCGGTTCCCCAAGGACCGGGTTGGGAAACACTAATGTAAAGAATCAAGCTTTTAAAAAACAGCAGCTGAAAACAATGGTTTTCAGTGTTGCCCTGATTTTTCCCTATTTAAGAAAAGGAAGACTGTGCCAGTTAGGACACTCTCTGCGCTGATTACAAAAGATGTTTTGTCGAATGTTTACATACGCGCTGTTCCCTTTCAAACAGGTCGGTCTTGATTGTCTGCATTGAATCAGTCGCCACTTGTTTTGTGACCTATGGAGCTCCCCATTAAAAATAATAAACTCTGAGCACCACACGGTCTCAAATTAGTACTTGGTTCATTTAACAGGAATTCCCCAACACACAGTGAAAAATAAATACCCCAAACACTGGGGAGTATATTGCATTGCACGGTGGGGAACAGTATGGTCACAAAGCAGGTTTTCTGTCTCCATGTTGATCAGACACTTTTAACAGAGGGGCCATTCAGTCCATTGCGTGTTGCTGTCTTGCTAAAGCAGTGGCATGGTGTACGTTTGCCATGTCCCTTCCCTTAACAAGCATGAGCCGCTTTTATCATTCATGGTAAAGTAGATAGACAGCTGGCAGTGTGAAATGCGATGCCAGGGTAATCTGTAAGTCTAATGCGTTATAATCGTCCAAAGGACACCTCAGGTATAATACTGTATGACTACGTTAGTTACTGCTACCTGTGAGCCAAACTGACTTGCATTTTAGTCCCTTATCAGCAATGACAGCCCTGTATGGCACGTATGTATAGCACATTCATGCAAATTCACCCTAATCCTTCGGTCAAGCTGGCAGAAATGGTGATTCTCTGTGTCTGGTGGAGAGCTACCTGTCACTGCTCTGTCGGCTAAATATCGAGCGGCTTAGAATGTTGTTGCATTTCTTTTTTCTGCTTACTGATGGAGAAGGAATTGCTGACCCCGCTTTGCGCCCGTATAACTCGTAGTGCAGCATTTTTACTTTGGTGTTGTCCTCCAGGCAGCTGAAGGTGACTGCTTATGTTAAGGGCACCGTGACAGGCTTTGAGAACACTGTACAGGCCCCCGCACACTTTGCTGGTGCTGGATTCCCCACCTGGTCTGATGACCTGTCCATGTTTACAGGGCAAGAGATCTTACATTCAAGGAGGGGGAAGTTCCTCCATCTAACCCTCTGACACCGCAACAGTATTCTCAGAAACTGCAATGGACTGAATCTCCCACCATTGTCTTAACGAATGCAAACGTGAATCATTTTTTCCACTCATGAATCAGCCTCCTCTTTCTGTCTGTCTGCTGTAAGTTTCATTTGTTGTGAGAAGAACTCTGGAGTCAGAGTTGCTCTCCCAGCCAATGTAACGAGCTCTGGTGTTGATGTATAACACCCTGGTGGCTCGACGTTGCCTTAATAGGTAAATATTTCTGAATTGTTTAATCAATATTCCACCATCGGGGCGGCATGGTGGTTCAGTGGTTAGCACTGTTGCCTCACACCTCTGGGCCCTAGGTTCAAGTCTCCGCCTGGGTTACATGTGTGTGGAGTTTGCATGTTCTCCCCGTGTCGTCGTGGGGTTTCCTCTGGGCACTCCGGTTTCCCCCCACAGTCCAAAGACATGCTGAGGCTAATTGGAGTTACTCACTTGCCCATAGGTGTGCTTGTGTGAGTGAATGGTGTGTGAGTGTGTCCAGTGATGGGCTGGCCCCCTGTCCAGGGTTGTTCCCTGCCTCGTGCCCATTGCTTCCGGGATAGGCTCCGGACCCCCCGCGACCCAGTAGGATAAGCGGGTTGGAAAATGGATGGATGCATGGATATTCCAACATTGGTTGCTGTCATTTTATAAGAAATTGGATGCAAGTACTGACAAACAATCATTGCTATACTTAAGGAGTATCCTTGGATTTTTTTAGATGTTGTTTTACAGAGGAATTATATCAGAAAGCTTTATAAATACCAGTTCACAAGCAAGCATTCTGTGGGTTACTGATACCTGTAATGAACATTGTTTTAATGTTGTGAGAGATGCTTTGAGAATTAGTATAGCACCTCAGTTTAAATCTTTTCAAATTCCCATTAGTTCAAAGGCTATGTGCATACTGATGGTCTCTCTTGTACCCCCCACAGATGGAGGTGCTGCTAACTTTGGCCTCAATTTTTTGACCTTCATTATCCTCTTCAACAACCTGATTCCTATTAGCCTTTTGGTCACCCTGGAGGTCATTAAGTTTGTCCAGGCCTTTTTCATCAGCTGGGTGAGTGCTGAACAATGAGGACAATCCACCATCCCCAAAAATGCTGCTTCCTCTCGATGTTGTGAGTGTTGCTTGTTTCCATCGGTCTGACTTTGTTGTCAGGACATGGACATGCACTACGAAGCCACCAACACGTCTGCCATGGCTCGTACCTCCAACCTGAACGAGGAGCTGGGACAGGTGAGCTAATGTTCTCTTTAAATCCCTTATGTGTTGCACCAGTCTTTGTGTAGGACCTAGTGTGGTAACACTTTACATTATCTGCACTTTCATAATGCCTTTATAATGCATTCATAGAACATTAAGTGCACCTTCATAATGCATGCATTGAACATTCATAAGCAGCATGTAAGTGTACTTTAACAGTTTTAATATATATTAATAACAAACATTGTATGATTATAATATTTGTTACAATGTTTGTCATTAATGTATATTAAAGCTGTTAAGGTATTTTAGGATGTTAAGGTACAGTTACATGCTGCTTATGAATGTTCTGTGAATGCATTATGAAGGTGCAGCTAATATAAAGCGCTATCCCCAGTGTTTTGTTGGAGCATATGGAGAAACTTGATAATGTTTCTTTAGACTGCACATCACTTCAGGGGACATTTATCAGAGGTGCACATTTCATTTCCATCCCCCACGTAAGTTGTCGTGCTGAAAGTGTAAAGTGCACATGTGCTTTATGCTACATTCTACTGTTCAAAACCAAGCTAACGTCTCTGTCAAACTCCTTTAAGGGGCCTGATATGACTCGGCAGCAAGTCAAGGCAGGAAACCCTCAGGGTACCAATAGATGTAGTACTGTGCTGGCTTTTCCCGGTTGTCATTAATCCCTGTGGACATGCTCTGAAATGGGTTGAATGCAGAAGAAAAAGTTATACTGACATCGTAGTGTTAGAATTATTTGAATTTAGTTTCTCACCTAGAATTTCTCATCTGTCAGCTTTTAATGACACATTTATGGGTCATTCATAACAGATTATACATGTATGGCGTTTCAATTGCAGTTGTGCATTCTGTTATACGGTTATGTTTATTAGGCAAATGTACAATCAGTTACCAAAGATAATCAGTTATAAGCATTTGTTAAATTAAAAGAAAAAGTAATGATGGTGAAACTAGTCGGCTACTTCTGTGAAACCTCTATTTTTATACTTTGATGTAATTATTCCCATTATGGTTTTTTGTTGTACAGCACCAGCTGTTTGTAGACCTCCAGCTGGGTGTAATTTTTAATGTGCCTGCCTTCCCTCTTCTAGGTGAAGTACATCTTCTCAGACAAAACCGGGACCCTAACCTGCAACGTGATGCAGTTCCTGAAGTGCACCATCGCAGGAGTGACCTATGGGTGGGTATGGACTGAATAGCCAGAGCCCATCTGGCTCCCCTTTCCTTCTTCCCCAGCTACTGTACCTCATAGCATCTACATCGCTGCTTTCTGGAAACCTTTACTGTAGATATTTGAAAGTTGAGGTTCTTGCAGAATGACGTCCATCTGTAATTATGGAGTTTTTTTTTTATCCCTTCTGGCTTGAGCTTGAAAGTGGGTTTTACATTAGATCCATTCAATAAATGTGTGTTTTGTAATTAGCAGCGACTTCTAGTAAATGGCTTTGATCGCGTGTTATGAGGTTTGGAGTCCAGCCTCCAGCAGTGAGGGCCAGACCATGTTCACCTCCCTTCATCCCAGCGTTTAGCTCTGCTTGGATTGATAGTTGTGTTCCTCAGGTTAAACGTGAAAAACAGGACCCACCCCTCAAAGAGGTGGTCATTAGTCCTGGACTGGTGTAGCAGGCCTGATGTGTGACAAAACAGAGGAATGTGTTTGTAAGCTGGCTGCTGGTTTCTCCTATACAGAAAAAACTCACTTATCTTCTCAGGCCAGTTCAATTCAGTTAAATTCTGCCTTATTGTCATTATGGTATGCAGAGGTTCATTTATGATGAGAAGTGCCTTTTGACTCCTAGAGCTGGTGCAAGTTTAAAATATAATTACAGACTAGAATACTACAATAGTAGAATAACAAATAATTAGATAATAGAACAACAGATAGAATAAAGAGTATATAAAACAGGCATTACTGTATGTCCCCAGATATGAAAGTGCAAGCGTGCAATATCTTAATAGTATAAAATGCTCTGTGCCTGAGATCGGTAGGTTGCTGGTTCGAGCCCAGCCTCGGCACAATAGTCAGGTCTGTGGGCCCTTGAGCATAGCCCTTAACCCCCAGCTCCATGGGTGCTGCTGCAGGTGGCTGCCCTACACTGCCCCCGCTTGCTGTCATCCACATGCATGTCTGTGTGTCATGGAGAGCGAGATGGTGTAGGCGAGAAGAGAAATTCCCCATGAGAGGTCAATGAAGTGTCAGTAGTATTATTATTATTATTAGTAGAACAGTAAGGCATAAACATTGAGTTCCTTAAACAGCTGTAATAGGTAATGAGTATATCAGCAGATTTGTGGATGAGTACAGTACAGTATTTAAAGTGCAGTGCAGCATCTGGAGATGGTGGTCAGGAGCAGGAAGGTCGCTGGGGGGTCCAAGGTTGGATTTCACAGTTCATGTGTCTGATAGTGATACTGTAGGTCCAATGCACATGCATGCAGTAAGGATAAGCCTGTTAAAGCCACGCTCTACATGTTTGCACAAGCTGTGCAGGTGCCCTTCAGCTCTGATCCCTCTCATTCACTGGTTAGTTTACTACAGATGGAGTGTACGAGGGAACTGTTTCACTCAGTCGGGCTGGGAGCCAGCAGAACTTTGGAGATTTGTCCTTCTTTTTTTTAAACGAGGAGCTGAAACCTGTGTACTGGCACACTGAGAACTGAGCTTCGCCTAACGAATGATATGAACCCCTCAGAGTATACGCGCCGCCGTACGAGCCATTGATCTGTCCGTTCAAAGGCCTTCACAGAATCCCGGGAGATTGCAGAACCCATTTTTTTTGTGGATGGAGACAGTGAGAATTGGGACGTTCTCTGAAGATAAATGTCCCCCCCTCGCTGCCTTCATGAATATGGATGCCTTGCGTATTCTGTGTGGCAGTTTCGGAGACCAGAATCGGGCCCTGATGGAATTGGGCCAAGGGGTCTTGGCAAGTGTACCAATGTCACTGCCCCCTTCAGAAAATGAAGAAGAAACAAGTCAGATGGACTGCTATTTATAGAGTTTATCACTAGAGGTGCAGAAATACCAGCCAGATGAGCAGCTCCCACAAAGCCCTGCATGCAGAATGTACTATTTTGCCTTCATCTAATGAGGTAACCAAGTATTGTGACTGTCTGAATGTGGATGGGAAGGGAAGGGCTGCAGGGTGGGGGTGCCCAGCCTGTCTATATATAAGCAGGAAGGCCAGTAAGGGTGGGTTTAAAAAAGGCTTCATTAGATTTCACTTCCATTAAATGGATGATGCTACTGTAACAGTGCGGCTTTGTGGCAGCTCTGCAGGTAGTACTGTTGCCTCACGTCTCCAGAGTCATCTGTTCATATCATGTGTTCATATCTGGTTTCCTCCTGCTGTCCAAAGACATGTACTTACTGCCATCTTTAAATTGCTTGTTGTGTGTGTGTTCTGTCTCTGCTATGATGTGTTATCATCTTCGAATGAGACGTCCCTAAGACTGCAGGGGTGTGTTTCATCTTGACTACATTTGACTTGATTGTTTAATTGTTCAGAGTACCATTTGTGGCCAGTACTTCCTGCGCTGAATACGGAGGACAGTGAGAGATGTCCCAATTCCATGCCACATCAGGGATTCCCTTTTCTTTTAATGTGAAGGGAAATATGCTGATGTATCTGCCATAGGTGGCATTATGAGGCAGTGTGGGTGTGAAGCATTTCCAGTTAACTCCGTTTGATTTTTAACTCCAATGCGTACTAGTCCTTCCCAGCATTAAAGACAAACATAATTAGGGAGAATTAATGGTGGGTCCAGTCCAGTTCCAGCTCTATGTAATTATTTGCCTCAGACATGTGGGGCCCCCTGCAGAGAAAGACGCCATGATGACAGATTCTGGGTGACAGTCTTGTCTTGGAGTGCAGAGACGGGCGGCCCCGCTGTACTTCGAGCGAGATAAGCGCCTTCGGTCTGCCAGGGCGGGCAGATAAAAGCTAGCGCCATGACTAATCCAAGCTGAGAGACAAAACAGACGTTTTTTTTTCTTTCCAATCTCTCCACATGCACCCCACCCTCCTTCACACTCACATGTATTTAAGTATGCTGTCAGCGGATTAATTTGTCTTCCCGCCTAAATGCTTAAACTGCAGTTTTTTTTCTGTAAGTGTAATCCACTTTAAGTGCCCTTTTTGGCTTCCCTTTTCTCCCCCGCTGTGCTCTGTATGCTGGTCATCGTTCGCTCTTAGAGCTTTCTCGGTTTTGGCAGAGTGAAGATTCTCCTGTTTTCTGTCAACAGGTGCAGGTTCTGTGCTTTTTTTAGCCTAATCTGTCCCTTTGATCTTTGTTTTTGTACATCCCTTAATTAATGAAGCACATCCAGGAAACACTGAAAGTGTGGAATTTTTGCAATCAAAGTCGCTGTTACTCTGTCATATCACATGGAAAGAGCTTGAGCATAGTCTCTCGCTTTTTACATAGGCACCTGTTTTGACTGGTATTTCAGGAATTTTAATATCTGACAGGCCTGTTTTTTGTAGTCGTGCAGTGTTTCTCAAATTGGTCCTCGAGGTCCCACAGATGGTCCCTGTTCTTGCTCCCTCCCAGCTCCCTGCCAGACCATCCACATTTTTGCTCCCCCCCTCACCTCCCTGCCAGACAGTCCACATTTTTGCTCCCCCCCTTACCTCCCTGCCAGACAGTCCACATTTTTGCTCCCCCCCCACCTCCCTGCCAGACAGTCCACATTATTGCTCCCTCCCAGCTCTCAGTAGCAAAACATGGGCTGCCAGTGGGTCCCTGAATACCGGGTTGGGAAACCCCGAAGTAGAGAGGTGTTTTGGAGTAGTGAATCTGAGACTCCAATATACTGCTTTATTCTTCAGTTGGCTTAATTTCCATTCATTTCCCATAAGCATAAGTGTGTACGTGTGTGTATGTATGTATCTTGCTTTGCATTACACTCTCTCTCCTTTTTATACTCTGCTCTTCAACACAAAGTCATGTTCATGAAGCTGAGGATTATAGTTATCCAGAGGATGTCTGGTAAGATTGCAGGGGTTTTCTGGCCTTCCATTTGGATTTACTTTGCTGCTTTGCATTATGGGAAATGTGATACAAAGCATACCTGCTCTGCAGTGTTGTCTTGGTGTTTGTCACACAGTATCATGCGGTTTCCTATAGTGTAGTGTTTCCTTATGTGTTTGTAGTGCTTTTGTTTACATCAGCAATTGCAGGTGTAGCATGCATTACTGCATAAGAATGGACTGAAAATATTGCATTGTGGGTCTGCATGTATGTTGATATCAACATTTCCTAGATCACAGACGGTGTTTCCTCAAGCACGGCATAAATGCTCTGCATGAATTGAATTCTTTAAATCACTATGACTTTAAAAACTATAAAAATTTTCAAACTATAGACATGTAAGCACCAGCATGTAAGCACCTGCTCTTATAGTTTGGGCAGAAGGGTTGCAATGTATGGGAAATAAAATTAGAAAATATGCTAGAAGTTTCTCCTCATCATTTCTGAATGACGAATGATATGAGGATGAAGGTGCTGTGCTGCAGTTAGAATAGAAACACCTTACAGAGGTATGAATGCTGTTACAGAAACCCAAGGCAAACATTACTGTCCATATGTCTAGAATAACTTTTTTTTTTAGATTCTGGATAGGTACAGTTATAGAATACTCCAGGAATGTTATGGCATTCTTTTCAACGTCAAGAAGACTGCATTCTGTATTGTCAAGTGGAGTGACCGAGATTATCTGCCATAACAGGCTTTGATCTGTATAGCACCGCAACTAGTGTCTGTCTGCATTTTATGTTGGACCTGGGGCCTTAAATAGCACAGCCTGGCAGTCTGTGGAGGGTGGATTTTAATTAGCGTTCAGTTGACCCCTGAAGTACCAGGTGGCTTACTATCCAAGTAATTGCTACAGTGAATCTTTTAAGAGCAGAGGTTCAGTGAAACAGCTCCTCTCTGCCTCTGTCAGTAACGCCCCCCGCTGATGACTTTGGCCGCTGAGCTGCCAATCCTAGTGTGGTGATTACCACCCGGAGTGTGCTGTGACCTCACCAACAGTAATCCCTGCTCAGCTTACCTCCCAGAATCCTCTAGCTCGGTACCTGGTTTTAGGCGCAAGTCACATCACCAACTGTGGCCTAATGTTTGGGGAGATTGAGAAACGCAAAGGTTCTTCTGTCTCCTGAATATCACTGAAAATCCACAAGGTGACCTAGGCGTGTTTTGGATGTCTGGAAGGCCAGTACTAGATCACACATGGTCTGAGTTTGATGAATTTAAAATCCTGAGGAAATGTTCAGTCTGCATATGTATCAGTAGGAGAATGAGTAAGCCTTTTTAAGACACGCTATTGTTATTGCTTAAGAAAACAGTTCAGTTCAGGTTCAAGTTCCCAGCCTCTCCACATGCATAACTAATTGCGTAGTACTTGATCTCAGAATGAGTTCCAGGCACATTTTCAAGGGATAGCTGTGTGAAACCATTGGAGCTTCTGAATTTGCGGTCTGTGTCCCTGCGGGGGCTATGGGGAAACTGCGCATGGAGCTGGGTTCTTCTGTGCTTTGAGCAGTTAACACTCAGTGTATGCTAATATGTCCTTGTCAGTTGTTGGCACGTATCAAACGTTGCAGACCCCACATTTTCTCATGCAGCTTTGCTTTTCCCCCTTGATGGTGAACAGGCCTTCCAGTGTGGGGGATCCTTAAGCCTGTTTATGTGGGGGTTTCCAGTTTTCTGTTAAAGCGCACGAGGCCCCTGAGCTAAGTAGGCCACAATGCATGTGACAAGGAAGAAAACCAACTCTTATGCAAACGTTGGTTTTCGTCAACATTCTGCTGTCCATACTTCAAGAAGCAGCATTTTTCAGTTGGTTTTTCCAGATCATCATACCAGGGAATCAGATTTTTTATGGGAGACAGCCAGTCTGTTATAATATTTCTGATTTTGAGCATTTGTGTTTTTAGACTGTCCCATTTTTCCATTTATTTACACCGTTGCATGGAAAGGATTCTGAAATCCTGTTGCAAATGCAATCCCCCGTAGCAACACATTTACCTGCCGATGAAAAACGATGACCTTGACGTGGAACAAGCCAGTCTCTTGTGGTCATGATCCAGCTTCTTATTTATTTTTTGCTAATGAGCCCTGAAAAATGGGTTTAGAGCTTTGAGTTCCCATGTGGTGGTGTGACGTTTCTTCACCTCCATGCGTGTTCAGCAGGCACAGTGCCAGCTCTGCTGATGAGATGGGATTCAACGACCCCAGCCTGCTGGAAAACCTCCAGAGCGATCATGTGAGTACCGCCATACAAGTCTGGGCTGCTTGTATCGAGTCCACACACCAGATCCATTTTGGTTTGGTTGACAGGACTTGATCGCATAAAGCAGGATCGTAGTCATTAACATATAATTGTATGTATGAAAGCCCAGCATACCGTCTGTGCTGCATGCGATTGTCATTGTCACTGCCACCTTCATGTTCACCTTCCCAAACATCTGAGGTCTATCCAATTTGCCCTATACTTTCTCACATGCTGTTGTATGGGATTCTGCTTCCTCTGTTTCCACTATCTTCTAAGCAGCCAGTGAGCACCTGAACATGGCTATAAGGTCACAGTCACTGTCGATTTTATATGGAGCATTTACTAAACAATTTTTACATGCATTTGACAACACATACAGACCTTATTGGGACAGTTATTCATGCATTCCTATGCTCAGATCTTAATTTGGGTGCATACCCACGATTCTGAATGAACTGCGGAATGCATGGTCTTCAGCCCTTTTTTGTTGCTTTCCGGGTTTTGCAACAAATCTGAGTCTCTGGGTTATAGAGTCTCTGGGTTACCCTTTTCCTGATAAGCAGCACCCCTACATCCAAAGTTTGTCTTGGTGGTACCCTAAGTTTGGGAGAACAGAGTATTTACCATCTGTCCATTTGTTTATTCCTTATCTGCTCCTAATATAGAGGAGAGAAACGATGTCAATATCGAATTCCACCAGAAGGATCAGCCCAGTCAGAATTGTGTGGGCTGGTCCTCCCCTGGACACCACTTTGCACCATGTCCCTTGTCAGCATATGACAGCGATGTATCCCTAACCACAAGATCTGCCCACAGAGGCCTTGTCAAGATGCTAAGTCGTGTCGATCACTTGTATGCTGTCCACTGTGGTTAGGATTCCGAGTGACGTCTCTGCCTGGGTATTTTTATGTTTCTCTGTTTTGCGTCACACCGTAAATTCTTCATCATCAACATCTGCCCTGGTCACCTGTTGCGACCATATCCCGTTACCATCCACTTCTGTAAACTGCTGTGATCTAAATCAAAGGAACAAACTGCAATCAGCGCAGAAAGACTTAATTAAATTTACCACATCATTTGGATGCAGCACAGCGAAATTCTGCATTGAAACTGAATGTGCTGTTCAGATTCACAAATGAAGTCCTCACAGAAAGTCTTGGGTCGCTTGCTTAATCCTGTAAAAATGTTGCAGGTTTATTGGTTTCATAACAAAAGTACATTGACAAGCAATGTTTAACATGTCTGTATATATCTTTTACACAGACATTTTTTTCAATTGAGCATCATAATTTCTTTTGACTGACTCATTCAGTTCTGTTTATTAATTCCAGTCACTGGCTTCCAAAGGGATACTAAACACAAATGTTTAGTCTTTTGTGTTATTGCAAAGGTGTTACTAATTGAAAAACACCAAATGAAACTGTTTGTCAATTAACTTTTCAACTCGCAGCAGCTCTTTAAGGTGTCAGTTTATTAATACTTGAATGTTTTGTTAAAACTACTGGTTGTTTGTAATGTAATATATATATAATGTATATGGAGTAAATGAATGAAGTGATGATTTGTGTTAAAACAATACACTTGCAATATTTTTACTGAATTAAGTAAGTGTCCCAAACCTTTATGTGAGACCTGTACGTGGAGCATTAAATACTTGCTTTATAGGGTCCTTGATATATTTGCTTGTAATCTTTGTACTTTTCCAGTTGTACTATAGATCTGTTCTGGTCTCTCTACAGCCCACTGCCCCTGTCATCCGGGACTTCATGACCATGATGGCTGTGTGCCACACCGCTGTCCCTGAGCGAACCGACGACGGCATCGTCTACCAGGCTGCCTCTCCAGGTGCGTTGGTCCAACGCTCGTACACCATCACAGGCCTCTTCAGCTCACAGATCTTCATCTTGGCTGTGGTCCATGTATGTGAGCCGTAATGACGGCTAAGATTGGGGATTAAATCCGGAGCCAATTAAACTGTCTTTTGGTTCTTGATTGACTGATATAGCTTTTAAGACGTTGACCATTGAAAATGTACCCTAACCATCATCCTGTTTTTCTTACATTTGTTTTTGTTTTTGTACTACACTGCTTGAGTATATTAGTCAACAAGTTTAAGTTTAAGATCTTCTTGTAACATAATATCATATTTTCCTCAAGAGAAACTGTTCAGCTTATGAAAAGCTGTAAAGGGTGGTACTCATCCCTTGGGTTTAAAGACTGAGGTCAAAGTTGAGTGTTATTGTGCTAAAGGAGAACACACACATTAGCCATGCATATTTCTCTTATCCCTGAGGTGCTCTGGGCATTTCATTAAAACTCTCAAAGCTGATTAATTATGAAAAATGAAATCACTGGCCTAGCTAGTTGGATGGGGTAATTTAATCCATTCAAAATTAAGGAGAAGAATGTCTTATTCTTCTGATTGTCTTTATTTTTTCCATTTTTATCCTGGTTTAATTTGCTTTTACACAGCTATCTTCTATTTCATTACATGTCTCCAGTGCTTTGATGTTTGCATGTGTCTTATTTCAAGGTCCAGGTTCCCAAAATGTAGTAACACAGTGTCTGGTAGTCCAGAGGTGTGTCATTGCCTATAATCTGATAATTGCTTATAGAGGCTGGCAATGCTGCTTTGTGGAACCAAAAGTTGCACAACTGGTTTTTATTGAGATGCACCGATTGTATCAGCCAACTGTCTGTGTCGATTGACACAGCAACAATCGGCCATTGGGCAATGGTTAAAAATGAGCCGATATTTAGCGCCAGTAACTCCCTTTAAAATGGTGCCCATATTGCTTTGCATACCCACGTACTAAACACAAAATAAAGATTGGAATTATTTTCCTGTTTTTAGAAATGCATTTTGCAAACATCCCTCTGCTGATATTTCTCGAGAGGAATCTGCTAATACACATTTCAACGCTACAGATTTGGAGAGACAGTGAAGAGTATGAAGAGTTTCTGAAAAACAAATCCATTCCAATAAAGGAAACTGCCATACTGCCGTACAACTGCAGTCCGTCAGTAATGCAAGCCTTTGATAGCAAAAGAAAATTTAGTGTCTGCAATGCAAAATCAAGAGATATTACTAGGAAAATTGCAGAGTTTATCACACTTGATTATCAGCCCTTCTCTGTTATAAATGTTAGAAATATGTAAGATAAATAGTTATGATGTACAGTGCTCTGGGATTCTTGTTGCATGCCAGAGTTGGTGTTTTCTTACCAAAGAATAAATACTTTTTATAATTTTGGAATGTAATTTATTTTTTAATCTATTTGGGTGGAGTGTCCTTTTAAACTTATTTAAGCAGAAGTAATCAATACTTTCAAGTAATCAGTATTTGTTGAATAATCAGCGTTAAGTATTGGCCAGAATTTCCTTATCGGTGCATCAGTAGTATTTTATCCAAAGGAGAAAAACTCAGAATGTTTGAAATAGTGTTTAGGCAGAATATCATCTACTTGTCTCTCATTGTACAAATATAATTACACAGCAGCCAAATATTGGGTTTACCCAAATAGCCTAATTTAAATGTTTAGTTTGCATCCAACAAACCAGGCCGTTTGGTCACTCCAGGGCAACCTGTAGGTTCTTTTTGTCGTTGGCAGCTAATGTCATTAGCTTTCCATGTGGCCATCCTGATTTGTATTTCAATATTGATGGGGGGGGGGAGCTTTCAGTGTTACTAGGAAGGAGTGAGCATCTTGCCCCATCGAATGTGTTAATGTCACAAACCACTTAACGACTCGTCTTGTGCAAGTTCCAGTGATGCAAGGAACGGAACATGTGGAAAGAAGAAGTTCTGACCATAGTGATAATGTATTGCTTAGGTCTTAGATTATCTGGTTTTATTTGGAGACGGCTTTGTGCTGTTCTTGGAAACAGTTTGTGTTGTCTTCTGTGTGAGTCCTCTTCGGATCTGGGCTAATTGTTACATTTATCTGTTTTGACTGGTTCAGCTCAATGTAACCCACAGAAATGCTGAAGACTAATGTTTGCATCACGGAATAAACATCCTCATTGCGTTTCCCTCCCTCTCTCACATGAGCATGCAGACACACAGCTATCTTTGGTAAAGGACAAGGCCCACTCCGCCCCCACGCATGCGAGAGCTGAGTTACGCATGTGAAATACCAGACAGTGGATCTGGGTTAGATGGCCAAGGCCGCAGACAGCAGGCGGCTCACCTCTGTCTCACAAACACTCATAAATGGACCAAACACAGTTTGCCCTGTGCTTCTGTGGGCTGTGATTTTTAACGGATCATTCAAGTGAACAAGATCAAGCCTATTGACAAACGAAAATTAGTTTGTGAAACATAATCCAGGTATAACATATAATGACATGACTAGTATGTAGTACATTAAATTATATGGTCTGTGTAAGTTACACAGTTTAATAAATTTAAAGCACTCTGAATGCCATTTTATTGAATATTTTATGAATAATATTTTAAACATAGGAACCACCAGAAATATCAGTCATGGGGGAGGAAAAAAAACATTTAAGGGTAGAAGTGTATGAATCAGTGAGCGATTTGATTCTGAGGAAATTGTTTCTCTTGCTCCTCACAGACGAAGGAGCGCTGGTGAGGGCAGCGAGGAAGCTGGGTTTCATCTTCTCCGGGAGGACGCCGGACTCTGTCATCATCACGTCGGTGAGTGCACACCCCCCACCCCCCCGGAAAGATGAAGCCGCTACACATCCCCTTCCTCAAATTAATGCTCCTTTTTCCATGAATACGTCCTCCAGGAAGTTGCGATTTTCACACCTCTCAATTGCTTCTTTGTAATACTTAACCATTTATTTCTTTATAAATACTTATTTATTTATATGCTGTCATTTACTGTAACAGCATCAGTTAAATGCTGTTTAATGGGATTATGTGTTCCAATTGAAAAAAATAATTGTCCATTTGCTGAGCAGGGCTGCGATGAAGGATTTGCAAATATACGTGTTATTGTCAGAAAATGTTAGTTGCTTTAAATATGCATGTTTAATTTGTGGTGCTGGGACTCATTGCACCCAAAACTACACCTGTATTTCTGACTAAGTGTTTATTAAATCACTGGCCAAAACAAATGCTCCATTCTGTGAAAACAGCCCAAAGGAAAGGTGACGCATACTCCACCTGAGCAGTTCATGCTGTAATTTACCTATTTATGTATATAAATCCTTGCGCCAAGAGGGAGAGGAAGTTGGCTAGTACATCTGCTACAAGTACTGAACTCAATGTTACTTTGTGACAAGTGAAGCTTTATTATTTTTTATGAAATTCTGCCACCTTCTGGCTTGTACTGGAAATGGCTACATTTTTCTGTCGCTGTCACTGTCACTGGTATTTAACGTGTTGATCACTTTTATGTAATACTTTCACTATTTCAGTTATCCTGTATGCTTTAGAGAAATACCAGTATTTCAGGTAGAGCGGGACAGCTAAGCAGATAAAGACAAAAGCTTGAGACTAGGAAACAGATGGAGTTAAGGCTGTAAATGTATGTCTCTTTGTTCTTTTGTCTTTGTCACAGCTCGGTAAAGAAGAGAAATATGTGCTGCTGAACGTACTGGAGTTCACGAGGTACAGGGTCCGGAAAGTTCTTTTTTCTCTCTCTCTTTTCCATCATGGACAGTATGTATGAATCTGTCTGCCTTGAATCTCTCCTCCACCCTCAGGACACTTTTCCCAGCTGCCTTGTGCTTCAGCTGACCTTGACAGCACGTGATATTGAACCCAAAGCATTTTCTTTTCGAGGTGTAGAGTTTTATTACTGATACAGCTGGAGAAGTGAGTTACCTATTGGTTCGGCATTATCAGCCAAAACTTTCCCTTTAATTCATTAAAAGGACTTGGCGCTTCTTTCACTACTTAGGTTTCATTGTAATGTAGCATTAGTTAAAGGTATTTATTGTTGCCATTTATTAAGATAACTTTTTTTAATGAAAAATATATACAATTTCTCCCAGAAATTCAGTTTACAGTTGTAATACAGTTCATAGTGGCAGCACAGTGAAGGGTTAATCCTGACTGTCATTACGTACCCTGGTGTGGGCCTTTGTTGGGAGAGGCCTGGACTGAAAAGGTCTCCAGTTCTTACACTGTGCTTTATGGATCCCAGCTTCACTGGTACACATTATCCCGTCTTTATGAAAGTGATAATTATTGTGATAATTGCAATGGCAGTGATGATGATGATGATGATGATGCCAGCTTGCCTGTTTCATTTGGCAGAACGCCAGAGTGATTTTGGAATTCCACCTACCTTCATCTTCCTTCTTTTTATTAAACCCCCTTCATTTTCATTTTGGGGAAAGAATATACTTGTCAGAAGTTATTTTAGTCTTTTCTTAATTAAGATGAACAGTAGACAATGCTAAAAGATTTTAAAATAGTTTGAATACATGAGCAGTTATCGGTTTTTCTCACCCAGCCCTGGTTTCTTGACTTCTGACCTCTCGTTTTTGTCTCGGCTGCGTAAATGGAATCTGCATGTTGATGCACGTCTGTGCCCAAGATCTTTGGGTAGCCTTGATGCTGAGATGTTACTCCATGCACTATATGCCGTGAGTTTGTGGGTTTCTCTTCTGTTCAGTCACACACTGACACACCCAACCCCCCCCCCCCCCTCCCCCAGCTCTAGGAAGAGAATGTCAGTCATCGCGCGGACTCCATCCGGAAGGATCCGGCTGTACTGCAAAGGAGCGGTGAGTATGACCTGGATGTGGCCGTCACGGTCGTCAAAAGTGCATCTTCTTCTGGGTCTCTCTTTTCTGGGCTCCGATTACACCTGACCCCCTACTCATTGTGATCCCTCATGAGTTTGTGCCTTTCTCTCTTCACCTGTCATCACCGTGATTTACACCCATGATTTAATGGCCTACAGCTGGCCAGTCGGCCTCCAGTTGGCTCCTGTGCTTATCTGTCTGCAGTTCCCCTCCGAAACCGCTCTCTCTGGCATGTGGGGGAGACGGAGTGCCGTGTGGCTCTCCGACATATGCCCCTGTCAGCAGATAGTCAGAAGAACTAACATTCAAAATCTCCCCCCTCCCCCACCCCTCCTAGGGAACAGCAACGAAGCAGATGTGCTGTTTCTCTTCTCCCAGTCTTCAGATGACAGTCTCCAAGGGTCTAACCATAAGCAAATAGTCTTATTACACATTATTGCTATCCGCATTAATTATTTGAAATTCATTTGAAGCTGTCTGTTCAAACGTTATAAGTTTCCAAGCAGTCAAACTTAAAGAGTAGATCTGAGAACTAGGTTCTCTCCGCCTCCCCCAGGACACAGTCATCTATGACAGGCTGGCTGACAGCTCCCATTACAAGGACATCACACTCAAGCACCTGGAGCAGTTTGCTACAGAGGGTAAGTGACGGGCATGGTACTACCCCTGATGTAGCCTCTCCTGTGCCAGCCCATCTGCCACCTACCCCTGGGGTCGAGATGCGGCTGCCCTGTATTTTTAGGGTGGACCGACTCCATCCCTAGAGCAGTGAAGGGTCTCTGTGTGTGTGCTGCATGTTACTTTAAGTTCAGCACTTCCTACTGTCAATGAACTTGTCCGGATGTTGGTAAACATTATGCCTGCAAGATGTCCTGTTTTTCATTGTCTAAAAGTCCCACATTGTAAACTCATAACCTTCACAAGAGCAAGTTCACACCAAATTAATATACGCAAATCCTTTCAGGTATGTATGATGGCAACAACCTGACAGATGAGGATGTCACAATCCACTTTTTTCGTACCCAGATCCAATATAATCCAGTCTATTCAATATTTATATCTGCTGACTCCAATCCGAATCAGATTTTTTAATTAATATTTAAATATATGTACACATACAGTAGATGTCAGTGCGTTCTTCATTTGAGTAACTTTGCAATTTCACAGCATTCTTCCTTATGATGTATCTATAATTGCTTAAATATATTTTTTGTATTAAACGACACTCTGATGCTAACTTCTCTAAAAGGATGGCATTGCAATAATTGCAGGTAGCCGTTGGGCTACTTTGAGTTTCCAATTTATAGAATTTCCACACGACTGACATCTCGATAGCTTGTAGTTCCAAGCCGTGTGCCTCAGGCTCGCTGCAGCGTGTGAAGGTACTACACAACCTGTGCAGCCGACGTAAAGTAGATAAACACTGAAAATGAAATGTATCTGGATTTGGATTGGGTTGTGGTAGCCAATACCAATTAAAATTTACATGGGTTGGCCTCAGCTGTAATCTTTGATATCGGCTCGGAACATGACTGATGACAAACTTCTTTAATTTGTGATTGTATAAATAAACAAAGTTACAGTGTCTAAAGGCACTCCATGGGTTTACAGTTAGCTGGATTTAAATGTGTAGAGTAAATAATCCTCCCAGCAGAAGTTCAGGTGATGAAACCTGGGCAGCGGCTGTGTGCCGTCGTTCTCCCCTGTTCAGGCGGCCAGCCAGATCATAACCGGACTCCTCTCGGTCTCCCCACAGGTCTTCGCACTCTGTGCTTCGCCACGGCCGATATCTCGGAAGCCGCCTACAGAGAGTGGCTGCAGACGCACCACCGGGCCGCCACCGCACTCCAGAACCGGGCTGTGAAGCTGGAGGAGAGCTACGATCTCATCGAGAAGGTCAGGAGCACAGTGGGGTGGGCGGATGGTGGCAGGAGGCGCTGAGCAGAACGAGTCAACAAGCGCAAACAAACAGCCGTCAGCGAATGGGTCGGTGGGAAAACAAACAAGTGTCGATGACAAACATCTGTCTTCAAACGAGTCATTTGACAGCAAATGAGGCTGCCGATGGCAACCTGTCAACAAATGAGTCACTTACCGCCTATCGACACAAAATATTTTATGTATCCGCATGACCAAGGTCAGATTTTCTGGCTGTGCTGTAAAAGCTTTTAGATAACATTTCTATACTCCTCTGACACAAAATCTGCTCTGTCTGTCAGTTTCGGATCGTTAATTGTTAAAGCCTTTTGCCAGAGTCCCTGCTCCTCCGGCAGTAGAGAGCTGTAAGTGGGCCTTAATGGGAAATGCAGGTGCAGGGCTCAGAGGCTGCGGCAAATAACAAATGCAGGAGCTTGTCGGTTCCAGTAACATTATGTGCTTAACTGATTTAATAACCCACTCAATAAATGGATAATCTGTTATACTAGGTCAGAGTGATTGTTAGGTATTGTAGTGTTTAAGGGCATGGAATTCTATAATACCTTAAGCTTCTAAATAAATGCAAAGAAACCCATCGGTTAAAGCCTTACTGGATAGGCGCAGCATGTGCAAAGGAGCCCCTGTATGTACCTTAGGAAACCCCTAAGCGGTTTGTTTATTCTCCCCTGAAGCCCATTTCTCCAGCTGACTAAGCAAAGAGTGCAGATTCACCTAACTCTCTGCACTTAGCATCAGAGGTCCTGAGGTTCAAGGGCTCGGATCTGGTCCAGCGGCGTTTTCCAGGTTCTGTGTGATTAATGTGGGCTACAGGTGGCAAACAGGCTCTGAGTTTGCCCAGTGCCGAGGTTGGGGTAGAATCACTGCCCTGTTAAATACGGTGCTTTTGAAGCACAAGTCAAACAGAGGTGACAGTACTCATAAATCACTCCCCGTCAGAGCATGGCAGCATGGCAGTGTGCACAAGTAAATGGATTTAATCAGCCACATAAAACCCTCCTTTATTGCGAATGGCTGTAGTTCTTTACTTTAGCCACTAGGTGGCAGCAAGTTTCCTGAAATGGGTTTTGCAATAAAAGACAAATGAGACTTGTAGTTTACCCGGCATTCTGACAGAAACTGGCAGTTTGATGTATAATGATTGTTGCACTGTAATTTAATTTTTGTTTTTAAACGCTTAAAAGAAAAAAAGATTTGTTGCTCCAAATGGCTGAAAGGTAAGATATGTTTCAAAGAGTATTTTCAGGGATTTTTCAGTTATATCTGACTCTGCAGCTCTTTGACTTTTGTACAGTTGTCTACAGTGCTGCCGGTTTTTTTTTTTGTTTTAAGCACATTTAATTCTCATTGACAGAGCAGTGAATACATGGTTGAAAAATTCCACTGAGCTGACTTTCCCTTGAAGGTGCCTTTCTGCTGGGTGGGGTCTGTTTTCCGATTACAGATGTGACTCAGCTTCTGGAAAACACCTGCTTCACAACTGTGTGCCCATGCATGTGTTCTACGAACCAAACTGCAACTTTCCTTTTTTCTAGTTTTTATATATATATATATATATATATATATATATATATATATATATATATATATATATATATATACACACACACACACACACACACACACACACACACACACACACATACAGTATATACACTCACCTAAAGGATTATTAGGAACACCTGTTAAATTTCTCATTAATGCAATTATCTAATCAACCAATCACATGGCAGTTGCTTCAATGCATTTAGGGGTGTGGCCCTGGTCAAGACAATCTCCTGAACTCCAAACTGAATGTCAGAATGGGAAAGAAAGGTGATTTAAGCAATTTTGAGCGTGGCATGGTTGTTGGTGCCAGACGGGCCGGTCTGAGTATTTCACAATCTGCTCAGTTACTGGGATTTTCACGCACAACCATTTCTAGGGTTTACAAAGAATGGTGTGCAAAGGGAAAAACATCCAGTATGCGGCAGTCCTGTGGGCGAAAATGCCTTGTTGATGCTAGAGGTCAGAGGAGAATGGGCCGACTGATTCAAGCTGATAGAAGAGCAACTTTGACTGAAATAACCACTTGTTACAACCGAGGTATGCAGCAAAGCATTTGTGAAGCCACAACATGCACAACCTTGAGGCAGATGGGCTACAACAGCAGAAGACCCCACCGGGTACTGCTCATCTCCACTACAAATAGGAAAAAGAGGCTACAATTTGCACGAGCTCACCAAAATTGGACAGTTGAAGACTGGTAAAATGTTGCCTGGTCTGATGAGTCTCGATTTCTGTTGAGACATTCAAATGGTAGAGTCAGAATTTGGCGTAAACAGAATGAGAACATGGATCCATCATGCCTTGTTACCACTGTGCAGGCTGGTGGTGGTGGTGTAATGGTGTGGGGGATGTTTTCTTGGCACACTTTAGGCCCCTTAGTGCCAATTGGGCATCGTTTAAATGCCACGGCCTACCTGAGCATTGTTTCTGACCATGTCCATCCCTTTATGACCACCGTGTACCCATCCTCTGATGGCTACTTCCAGCAGGATAATGCACTATGTCACAAAGCTCGAATCATTTCAAATTGGTTTCTTGAACATGACAATGAGTTCACTGTACTAAAATGGCCCCCACAGTCACCAGATCTCAACCCAATAGAGCATCTTTGGGATGTGGTGGAACGGGAGCTTCGTGCCCTGGATGTGCATCCCACAAATCTCCATCAACTGCAAGATGCTATCCTATCAATATGGGCCAACATTTCTAAAGAATGCTTTCAGCACCTTGTTGAATCAATGCCACGTAGAATTAAGGCAGTTCTGAAGGCGAAAGGGGGTCAAACACCGTATTAGTATGGTGTTCCTAATAATCCTTTAGGTGAGTGTATATACAACTTGCAAATAAGTGCAAAATCCTTCCCATCACATTGTTCTTGCGAGGTGCTAGGATCTAAACATCCTGCTTACATCTGCGCAGAACCTGCACCTGCTAGGTGCCACCGCCATTGAGGACAGGCTCCAGGACGAGGTCCCCGAGACCATCGAGACTCTGGTAAAGGCCGATATCAAGATCTGGGTCCTGACAGGAGACAAGCAGGAGACCGCCATCAACATCGGTAAGAGCGACAGATCCACGTCCCGTGTTCAACCAGTGCGTCACGTCTCTGAAGCCCTACAGGCCATTGGGCCGGAACCAGGTGCATCAAATACAGCAATTTGGGTTTCCATGGTCAAATTACAACCAGGTTATCAACTTACTTAAACCCACATGGATGCCAACACCTGCCCCGCCTCTCCCCACATGCAGCGCATTCCGCATAAGTCGGACATGCGTGCGCGTGTGTACAGCTTGCAGGCAGAACCATACGTCTATGCAAAAACACTCGCATTTGTTAATATCCAGGCTCCAGTGGCACCATCAGCCTAACCAAAAGACAGAGACAGATGTGAATAGATGTGTGAAAACACACACACACACACGTCTGCGCAGATATGGGGGGAGGTGGCTGTTATTACGAGCCCTGACACGAAACATGTGTAGAGAGCGAGTCGAAATCGTCCACCGAGAAGGGGAGAGCTATTAGCCCTCAGATGTGGGGGTATTAGCTAAACGGCTAAAACGTGTCGAGCCGCACCAGAATCCCATTACGGATGGGCAGGAAAGAGCTGTATTAAATGGTCCCCGTTGGCGGCCACCTACCGCCGGGCCTGAATCGCTCCTTTGTGAGCACCTTCCAGCCCGGCGAGGGAAAGTATTTTTACAGGCCTGCGGACCGACTGGGCCGCTCTGTGAAAAGAGTGAATATTTACTTTGTTTCCCACCGTTTCCCCGGTGAAGCATACCCTCTCGGGGGCTCCGGCGCACATTCCCCCCCCACTCCTGGTGATGGATACGCGTGCCTTCTCCCCTACGGTTCCTCTGGCACCTCTACGTCCGGCGTGAGCGGGCAGGTCGTCACGACAACCGTGCAGCGGGAGCTCGCTTAGATCGCTGACCGCGGCCTTTGGGTCAGGGGACCCATCTCCTCCGTCGGCAAGTCGCACAGCTTGGAACGATCAGGGTCCGAGACCCCAGTTGGCGCCACATCTGTTACATGGGGAACCCGGCCCACAGAAAGTTCAGGCCATTTTATAACACGGAACGACTCGTAAAGCTCGTCAGCTGCGGCTCCCCGGTCCCACCCAGCTGTCCGGGCCTCGTCCGCTCAACGGTGTCGGGACTCGGGGAGAGATGCGGAACTCAAGCGTGTCAGCGCCGTGAGGCTGCTAAGCATCTGTAGCCTCAGCCATCGAGAGAGATGGTCTGATGACAGCCGGTCTTCTGGAAAACGAGGAGACGGAGCCGTGCGGTAAACCTCGTGGAAATGTATTCAAGACTAAAAGGCTGCCGTGTCCCAGGGGGCTCCTAGGGAGGTACCTCTGAGTAATTACATCAGTGCATCCCATGATGCTTTGCTTGGTTGGTTCTGTCATCTCCCAAATGCTGCTTCTTAAAGATCTGCAGGGCTAAGCTGACAGAATACTGTCCGTTTAACACGTTGGTGTCTGTGAAATCCCAAGGCAGTGGCATTGGGGCGTAAACACACATAATCATTCCGCAAAACAGGAAACTGCCCTATTTCCCCTCCTTATGTTTATGGGTTGGGCAGTTTCTTCATATTTTATAAGGATAAATATTTTTTGTGCTCAAAATTAGTGCCAACTGGGGAGATACAGGCCGAGGGAGCGTCTGTTTGTCAGATCTATGGGCCTGGTCACATGACTCCAAAAAGGACGGCCTGGGATTTCATGGGGAAAGTCAAAACCCCTGCTGTCTGTTTACCTGCGTGCAAGTTGGGGGCGTCGCTGGTGCTCAAAGCACAGTAGTAACCTGGGGGAGAAGAAGCCTTTTGAAAAAGACCTGTTAACTGAGGCCGGTAAAAAAGTCCGTCCTGTTTTTCTGAGCACGTTGGCTTTTTAACGAGGATGCTGTGCCCCAAGCTTCCTGGGACAGGCTGCGGGGAAAGAGCTTATGGAACATGGATGGATGGATGGATACAAAGTATTCCTTATTTTCCTTATTATATGCAACAGATGTTCTTCTTAGGAAAAAAATACCAATTAAACGTAACATCCTAACTTGATCACAGTGTGAGGACAGCCCAGTGAATATAAGTCAAGCATTTTCAAGGGCCCGCTCTAATAATACAAATAATAAGGGAAGGGGGCTCTGGGAAATTCAGATAGAGCCGTGTGCCAAGGCCTAACTGATAGGCCTGAAGCCTGGAGAGCGCAGAAGGGGCGCCGTGGGGCCGTTGGGCTGCCTGGCCTCCCTCTCCGCTCTTCCGCTCCAGCTGGAAGGCATTTGCAGTTCGCTCAGCTGTGGGATTCCTCCTCTCAGCACCTTTATGTAGAGCTCACGGTCACCCTGGGATTGTCTGATAGGGAGATTTAGTTGGGAAATTAAAAAAAAATCTCCAACGTCTCAACGCCCGGCAGAGCGGCATGGCTACGAGCCCTCATTTCAGATGCTTCCGCACCTTCTCTCTCTGGCTCTGGGCTGTTTTTTTTTTTTTCAAAATTTTATTTATTTTTTGTTAAGTCGGAAGGAATGAGCTCCCGGTAGACTTTATGTATGTCAGCAGGACCCTGTGGATGTCCGTTTATCAACAGAACGTTTGTCAATATGAATCAGATACGGATGCATCCACAACGCAACACCGTTTGACCCTAACGCACCGTGGAAGAGTTTCAGATGTCAGACGGCCAGTTTTCCTTTACCCATATGCTTTATTTTATCTCGGAGCGCTTTTGATTTATGCCTTGTTAGAAAGTGGAGTGCAAGTTTAAAACAAAAAAAAAACAGTAAGAAGAAACGAAACTGTGAGGCCTGTCCTGTTACATAATGCTCAGAAAGACACGAGAGTGCGTGTCAGCTCACGGGAAAGGAATACGATGACGTAGACGTGAAATGAGATGTAGCGTGCCCTCATTGCTGAACTCTGCCTCCTCCCTGCAGGACACTCATGCAAGTTGTTGAGGAAGAACATGGGACTGCTGCTTGTCAACGAGGACACGCTGGATGTGAGTAGATCCTGGAACCGCGCAGAGACCCCCAGCTCGGGTCGGCGCCCAGCCTGCAGCCGCTCAGTCTAAACCTCCGCTTGTGTTGCCTTAATTTCCGTTTCGGGGGATCCCATAATATGCCAATATGGGCTGATTGTTAGTGAAAGGGCCTGGGTTTGTGAGCACTCGGGTGATGGCATGGCTCCTGGCAGTCTGACGTGGGACCAGATGTTGGGTTTTATGGCTTGTTTGCATGCCCGGTTTTAAACACACTTATCGTTTATCTGTGACTGATTCCGTCTGCGTTTGGAGACAGTGCAGGCCACCCATCCCAGTGAGAGCCACCCATCCCAGTGCAGGCCACCCATCCCAGTGAGGGCCACCCATCCCAGTGAGAGCCACCCATCCCAGTGCGGGCCACCCATCCCAGTGAGAGCCACCCATCCCAGTGCGGGCCACACATCCCAGTGAGAGCCACCCATCTCAGTGCAGGCCACCCATCCCAGTGAGAGCCACCCATCCCAGTGAGAGCCACCCATCCCAGTGCGGGCCACCCATCCCAGTGCGAGCCACCCATCCCAGTGCGGGCCACCCATCCCAGTGCGGGCCACCCATCCCAGTGAGAGCCACCCATCCCAGTGCGGGCCACCCATCCCTGTGAGAGCCACCCATCCCAGTGCGGGCCGCCCATCCCATTGATTCTTAATGACAGACTGACGCACATTCATGACCGTTCGTGGAGATGGTTCCTCCACGCTTGTCTTCTCCACCCGTTTAATTTCCCTTCAGTAGCTCAGCTGATGCTTTTATACAAACCACTGTATCGTTCTGACCTGTTCACATGGCTGGGTGTCTTGATGGAAAACTTCAGATCACGCGCTTTTATTTAAAACATTATTGTGCTGTTCCTCCTCCTCTGGCTTCGGCTGCTGTTGTATTTATTTCATCCAAGCTCCATGTGCTGACTGGCCTGAGTTACGGGAGCTGTAGGAAAATCGGACATGATTATCCAAGCCCCGCCCCTTCCCAGTTTCCCCATTGTCTTTTATCCTTTTACTCTCGCCTGCTTCCCCTTTTACTCATCTGGCTGGTCCTTGCGTGTTTGTCCATCCTTTGTTAGCTTCCCCCTGCTTTCCGGTGTTATGCCGAAAAACGCATCCCTGCCTTAGAATGCATGCCGGTGTTCCGACGAGTTGAGCTTTTAAGGGTTTTTTGGCGGTCAGGGGTTTTTTAGGGGTTAGGGTTATGGTTTTAGGGGGGATTTGGGTGTTAGGGTTAGGGTTTTAGGGGGGTTTTGGGTCTTTTGGGGGTTAGGGTTAGAGTTTTATGGGTTTTTGGGGGCTATTGATTAGCACTACGCTAGCCTTACTCGACAAAGTAGCTCAACTCGTTTCAGATCAGAGACCAATCGTCATTTAGAGACAGGCATGCATTGTACGGCAGGGATGCCATTTTCGGCATAACACCGGCATCTTCTGAGTCTCTGTCCTTGCTCCGTAACTCCTTTAAAAAGCCAGCTTAGTTTACACCCGGCACCCGGGTACAGAAGCTGGGGATACCCGTTTGCCTCGCACCTGTCCCATCTCTCTCTTTCCCTGTCCCTGTAACTGCAATCGCTGCTGTCCTGCAAATCATTAGCACAGCACCCCAGTATTTGTTGGGGTCATCGGCATCCACAGGAGCAGAACCAAGAGACCGTGGGGGGTGCCTCTGTAGCACTGTGCCCCCGACATGGTTGGGGTCGACAGCCCCCCGCTGGGTGAGCATGTGGAAAAACCCACGCTACACCACGGAGCGAGCTTCTCACGGTGCCCATGAGCTGGTCATACTCATTTCTGATGTGTTATTTTTATTGGAATCCCGCAATGACATCCCCCATGCCTCACAGAAATGCCCTCATCCATGACTCGGAACCGTCACACTTTTTACAGGTAGCTGGGGAACAAAGGTTCGTACATTTCACTTTGGGCATAGTCCTGAGATCGGTTAAGGAGCAGCGGAGTTAGCAGCGTGGCCCCGCGTAGTCCCAAAACATGCCTAAGGCCCGGTGTAATCTCGCACCATCTTCTCTAGGCGATTCTGAGCTATGGGAAGGACATTAGCGTTGGCGCGCTGACGTCCGGCACCCCGCTGCTTTGGCCCGTCGTCTCACGGCCTTGCTGAGCGGCAGCCTGTTAGATTTATTATTTTCTGTGTGAACTCATGGACATTTTCACTGAAGTTACTTCAATTGCCCAGAAACTGCACTCCCTCGGAGAGCCGTTGCAATATAAGTTGTCGCTTTTGTTGCGATTTGTAGTTCCATTATTCTAAGTTATTGCGTTTCAGTATTTGCGGTGCCCATGTGGAGGGATAGTGTTGGCACAGGGGGGAGAGACTGTGGGGGGCCAAGGAATGAGGGAGCGCCTCATTGTTTCTCAGCTTTCCGGCCCAGTAGGAATCGTTTGCAGCTTGGCCTGATGCAGTGTGACAGACGGCGCTTCCCAAGATAAACACAGAGCTCCCGGAATTAACCCCAGCAGTAATGAGAGAAAGAGGGTGCGTTGGGGGGGGGGGGGCGCTTTGCTGACTCTTTACTGTGGATACAGCAAAAAACAGGCAGAGTGATGTTCCCATGTAACAAAAACAGTGTCCGAATTTAAAGGCGTCAGTCTGTTTATTTGTGTTTTGCTGGGATCATTAATTCCATGTGCCAACAGTCTTGGAAATCTCTACAGATAAAGAATGTGGACACACACGTCTGTTTGTGTCCCTGACGGAGAGGGGGGAGGTACAGAAAAATCAGCCTACTCGAAAATATAGAAAACATAACCCTCTTTAATCTTTCATAATCTGTAAATGTAAAAGCTGCCTTTGTTTATGAAACTGTTGTATATATTTAAAAAAATCTGAACTGTAAACGTACAATAATTTATGCCCTGGCATCCCATCGTGATGAACTTCTGGAAACTGGTTTTGTAGCTCACAGCAGGGAAAAAGGAAAATGGAACCCTGAACTACAAGAGAAAAGCGTTACATGATTTTTTTGTGGGTATCTCTATTCACCTGTCTTCACCCGTGTTCCTGTGTATCCCAGGATAAGCGTGCACTTGTGTGCACGTTTAGCTATCGGCTCGTGGTTTTTACTCTATTCACCTGTCTTCACCCGTGTTCCTGTGTATCCCAGGATAAGCGTGCACTTGTGTGCACGTTTAGCTATCGGCACGTGGTTTTTACTCTATTCACCTGTCTTCACCCGTGTTCCTGTGTCCTGTGTTTTACTGGCCATCTTTTCCATGCCACTGCCTTTATCAAATGCGCTAATGGCACAAGAAGACAGAGTCCGCGGTGAGGCTGGAGCCACATGCCCGTCAATGAATGGATGGCCTCATCTCCCTCGGTGGTCACGGACAGCCTTAGACATAACAAAGAGGAGATGCTGAGCTGAAGCCAATATGCGGCGGGGGAGAGACAGAGGCTGTGAGGCCAGTGGCTGCAGGGCTTCGTCCTGCTGACCGCGACAGCTGAAATCCTGATTACTCCCAGGTCAAAGGTCACGAGTTTGTATCGCATCGTGTGCACTGTTTGCTTAACCCGACTCGCGAAGTTCAGGTTCCTGTGGCACCATCCCGATGTGGCTGCGGCTCCGGGGGACAGGGTGTCCCGTAGGGGATTCCCACCGTCCTTGTCTCTGTTTCAGCCCAGAACTCCCTGTTTGCTGGTTTCCAGCGCTGAGGGACATGGGGGCACCCTGCTCCCCCTGACCTCCGGGTCTCGGAGGGGATGGCCCATCGCCTCCGGTGTCCGAGAGGAGCGTCTGCTTTAAAGAAAAGTCCATGGTGCTTTGCACATCTCCGTATCCCTGGACTCATCCTAAGCACACAATCCATTCAGGCTTTCCTGCTTTTACCTGGAAAAAAATCCAGTAGCATCATTTATCAGGCTTGGGTTTGACTGGTTACCAGACGATACCTGATGCCCATCCCCACCCCGTTTTGAACACCCCTTCCTTTCCCTCTTTTCCTGGGGGTTTAATTTGTCTGCCCTCATCCCATCTTCCTGAGCCCCCTGGCTGGCCGCTGGGCTTGTGATGCGGGGTCCGGCTGGTCCATCCAGCACACTAGAAGAGTGCCCCCCCCTTGGGGTCACGCTAGAGCCGCTCTGGCCCCTGCTGGATGGGCAGCGGCTCCCCGAGCAGGCAGCAGGTAAACCTTCACCCCCATGCCAGGCAAAACTCCCCGACTGGCCTATACTAGGCACGGCACCAGCCCCCACCCCCGGCACCAGATGGAGACAGCCCTGCTCATGTCAGCCATCTGTCCCAGCCTGCATGTCATTTCCGTCCCCAGCTCCCAATCAATCCCTCTCTGAGTGTTAATTTTATCGCTTCTCCTTTTTCATGAGATATCATTTGTTCCCACTGTTTTTGTGACTATTCTTTCTGTCCACAATACTTCATCCCTCCATTTTCCGTCCTGGGTCCTTTATGATGAGTTTGCTTCCACAGGGGTGAACCAGGCGGGTCTCCTCCCCAGTCCATTTAAGAAACCAGCTTGTCACCAGTACATCTGCTCTGCATTCTAGTATCAGAAAGCCACTGTGTTCGGGATTATGGACCAGAAGCTTTGCTGTATTTTGGGCTTATTAGTGCTCAGGTTTTGTCTTCCAGGCTACTCTGGGACAGGGTTCTCAGGACCATAGGGGCTCAGGTGCACATACAAGGTTAGGTTCTGCGCTTGGACAGATTTACCTATAGGGGGTAGTATTAGGACCCTGGGCATTTTGACCCTGATAATCCTTTGATCCACTGTGAGGGTGAATACTAGGGACCGACTACCGATCAAATACTGTATTTTGCTTGTTTTATGTGTGTAGGATCTATTACCGGTGACTGATACCAAACGTTAATCACACATGTTCCTAATCATGCACCTGGCGAGCTTTGGCCCTTTTATTCTCATGATTACATCTGTACAGTGCGCCCCTTGCTGGCCCTGTAAAATTTACTTGCTTTAATGGAGTTGCGAGAAATGTTTTAACGGCAGAAAGACCTATTAATTTTCTTCCAGGAATGCTGTCTTGGGGGAAGGGGAATTTTCATTCTTTTTTTTTTCTTTCAAAAAATAGTAGTGTGCTGTGTGAAGAGGCGTACACATTCCTGGTGCACACCCTGTGTGACAGTTTATGTGGTGAGGTCTAGGGAAGAGTGAAAAGTTTGTGTGTAATCAGATATTACCTTAATTTACGTACCCACCCACTCTGACTCCCACCCCCAGAGCGTTTTGGTGCATGTGGTTTTGTAACAGATCAAAACATCATCATGGGCAAATGGAACAGCAGTTCAACAGGATTTAAAGTCACTGTGGGGGAAGGAAGCCTGCATTACAAAATAGTTTTTCCTTCACGGTACATAAGACCATCTCGTTTCCCCCACCCCTGGACATCCGTCCGCCCATCTTCCATCACTTTTTCTCCGGTACATTATTGCTTGGATCCTGGAGCCTGTCGCCGAGAGTGTGAAGCCCTGAGGCCTGGATGAGATGCCTGGTCATGCTAATTTTACACGTGCATGAGAGCCAGAAGCTAAAAGGTCAGCTGCCAGTCAGCAGGTCCACGTGGACAGAGGTCCTCACTGTATGCACGTGTCTCAAAGGAGCTCAGGCAGCGCGACCGACGTGTGTACATGTCCAGCTGTGGCATCCACCGGTCGTTCCTGCCAAATACTTAACCTCCTGATTCACCCAGAAAGCTTTCTGATTTATCCAAGCCCCTGGTCCCATCTCTCCATGCTCAGTGATTTTCAAGGAGGAGGAGGCTCCGTTTGTGTGGCGACCATAGCGAGGAGCAACGTGACCAGGGTGTGCGCCGTATGACCAATATCCTTGGACCCACCCGGCCTCATTGTGGCCCTGTTTATACAGGCATTGCATTTACAGTGACTCTGAATGAGAGAATATGGCTGATGCAGCAAGGTCCTATAATAAGTGCCAGTTTGTGTCCCGCTATCAGCTGCAGAAAGCTGAAGGTGCAGAGGAACGGGCGCGTTTGCATGTGTGGGAGAGACTGTTCGACAGAGATGTTCATGTCTGGGAAGGAATTTTATCTAAAACATTCCAGAGACAGCTGCTTCTCAGGGCCAAAGCAAAAACTAGTCTTTTTATTTAATTTACGGTTAAACATTTGCTCTCAACAGTGGCATAAATATTCGTGAACATCAATTATAACCAAGTAATTATTTGCACATTGGCCTGCCACAGTTTAGATCGCTCTCTTGGCGAGCTCCTTAGTGTTTTGGAGCTCACGTCAGGCTCTGATGTGTTTTTTTTCCTGGTTGTGAGACATTTGGGCCAGTAACCGTTGGGGGGAGCATTATGTCTGAAGCGTCTTTAGTCTGTCCTCGCTCTCCGCCGACAAACGTAAACGGTTGGACTTGTTAAGCAAAAATTACAGAGAGCCTCGGCTCAGAATCAATGCAGCCTGTTATCCACTTCCTGCCTGCTCCGGCCCAGAAAACAGTATTTTCATGCCTCTCTTCATACGGTGCACACTGGCTTGTGAGGCGTCCAGAATTTCCTCTCAGCATGTTAGCGGCGATTAAACTCTTCCAGGTTAAATCGAGTCGTGGAGGTGTTCCAAGTTTCCAGTTGAATACATTTAGTTGGCTCTCCTTAGTCTAGAGGGGAAAAATGGCCCAGAAGCAAGGGCAAATGTAGTTTAATTCTAATAAATGCAGTAAAGTGTTTTCAGCAGGAGAAATTGACGATGCTTCAAGGATTAATGTCCTTGATGCTGGTGATCAGTGCTGAATTAAGGTCTTTTATGTTCCATAAACCATCACAGTAAATTTAAGTGTCAGAATTTGTAATGGTTTGTGGGATGTTTAGTGAGTATACATCTTAACTTTCTTTAAATCTATATTTCAGGCTATTTCAGCTGCATGTGGCCATAAGCTTTAGCCAAGCTAGGTCAGCAGATAAGGTCTTAATGCAATTCATTAAAATTTGATATTTTGCTTTGAGAGTCACATTAAATTTAATTTCTATTAAGCATCTTGTTAAGAGGTGGTTTAAATATTACATGTTATTTTAATAGAAGAGAGATAGTGATCCCCACTGGAGCACATTTGGGGGTGTGTGAGTGTAATAGAAAAGTACTATGAGAAAATGGGTAAATCGTGTATCATTAACAATGTCTGTTGAAAATTCAGGCCACACGGGACACGCTGAGTCGTCACTGCGGCATGCTGGGAGACGCCCTGCACAAGGAGAATGACACTGCGCTCATTATCGACGGCAAGACCCTGAAGTACGCACTGAGCTTCGGGGTCCGCACCTACTTCCTGGACCTGGCGCTGTCCTGCAGGGCCGTCATCTGCTGCAGGTATGACGAGGATGACCAGGGGCGTCCCACTCAACCGTGAGAGCCCTTCACCTCACCACGGGTCCAAGGCCAGATAGGTCACATCTCATGGTTGGGGTTGAGTAGTAAACGGTATGTTTCATGCTAACCAGTAAATACTACCAGAGGCAGACGAGTCTGCTTTTGGCCGGATCATATTCTACCTCCATCAGGCAGTTCAGATTCAGTCTCATTGGCCGCACTGCAAAAATGGCCTTTTAAATTTAAGATAAACCGTTTCTGTTTTGAGACATGATGACCTAAAACTAGCAAAATTATATGCCAGTGCAGTTAGAAAAATGTGCTTGGTAAGATTTTCTAAAATAAGACAATAATTAAATCTTAATAAATTAATCTTAATAATCTTAATAAATTAATCTTCTTTATCAGATGTGTTGTAGTTTATTAATGAAATTAGAATTTTGTCTAAAATAAGAAAGATTTTAATTTTTTGCAGTGCAGCGATCGACTTCCGACCAAGTTGTTGGTACCCAGTTGTGTTATATACTGATAAAAATATTTGTATGTTATGTTTTTATTTATTTAGCCGGTACTTTTTTCCAAAACAACATACAATATTTTTTTTTGTTTTCTTTGGGAAAGCAGAGTCAGCAGAGTCTGGCCAATCCCTGGAGAAAGTGGGGCCTCGCTCAGGGGCCCAATGATGACATCACTCTCTGGGCAATGAGATTCAAACCGGCAATCATCCAAGGCACAGGGACCAAACCCACTGAGTCTCACCCCACCCCCGATATGCTAATATTCTAATGATAACAAAAAATGTTATATCCAGAAATACTATTGTTTACTTTTCAACAAACACTAGATTCAGCAAGTAACAGTAGAGAAGTTTGTATGATACACCTGTTTTTTGGAGATGTATGCAGAATTGGCTGCTTTAATTACCATAGGCTTCTAAAGATTGCTTTTGTCAGTGAGATGAAAAATGTTGAAAAGAAATTATTAAAAAGCTTTGTGAAAGTTCAGACAGAGCTAAAAGACAAGATGGGCCCATTAGATCTATTCAAATCAATCACAATATTTGTTAATTTGCCAGGAAAATTGCTTGGCCAGATGGCTATGATGCAGTTAACCAAATAAAATGTCTGCCAGCTCTTGTCCTTGCAAATACATCGACGCGTCCCGGGATCATAAAGAACGGAGGCCCTTCATCTCATGCCGCAGTTGCCATACAAGAACTGCCTGATGACCCGTGCGCCACGGCTGTGCCTAACAACCAAAATTAATCAGAACTCCTAAGGAGTTAATTGCTGTTTTCCAAGGCAGATTAGAGCAGATTGTGCATCTGGTACCATGCAGCCTAAATACGCGAAAGAAAGGGTGAACTTTCAGAAAGCCGGGCAAAGTTTGCAAAAATTGATTTATGTACAGAACTTTCTCGCATTTGCCCTGTTAGCACTTTGAAAAGGCAAACTGCGTCCCAGGAAATAGAAGAGCAACATGCTCATGCAACAAATTCTACAGCTGAACAAACATCAGAGGGGACTGGGTGGGGATTAAGCTCGCTACCTTCTTAAATTTACAATTTAACAGCCAACCAGCCTTCAGTAAGTAATATTATTCGCCAGTACATTCCCCACCGGCCGGGTTTCAAAGAATGACCCGCAGGAAGATCCAGTGACTCTGAGGAGAGCAGCCGGCTTAGTGCTGACCTAGACATCACTAGGGGATGGCCTCGCTGCTGCTCCCTGTGTACCCATGCTAGATATTTATGTAAGCTGGGGGCGTCGTTAGATGGACAGATTGTGGGCTTCAGTGAGTGAAAGTATCTCCTGAAGCGGATTCTGTCGGCTTTATTCCCGCAGCACCCCTAGGCCATGTTTCTGAGCCGAGCGTCTTGTCATCCTCATGTTACCAGTAGAGCCTTGAGACATTAGCATGGCTGAGAGCAGGGTGAGGTTCTGCTCTGAACTGAGAGCGCGTTTGTTTCACCTAAATGTGATGATTGTGATGCATAAAAGACAGAAATAAATTGTGTATTATGTGTCAGTATCGCGGAACATATTAACTGAAATATGAGAGCAGCAGTTACTGTAAATGGCGAGATGTTCATTAGACAGTATTCAAAATTAAAAATGTTTTCTTAAGCTCTAAATGAAATTAAATAAGCTGACTGTTGGTTAGCAAGTGTAGCCCCCCTTGCTGGACCCTCACTAGAGTGCATGCATCCAGCATATCTTCACCGTACACAGGACTCTTTCAACTGACCCTGCGCAGAAAGGCCCAGCTCATCAGCCAGACCAGGCAGGATCATAACAAGCTGACGTTCCTTCCTTAGTCTGCGGAGAGACACTGCCGTGTCGTCAGTGTTGTGATTTCAATTAGCAAGCTGCCGAAGATTAACTAAGGCCCGGTGAAGCTTCTGATGTAAGCTGCTGTTCTCCTGCGTCTTGCTGCAGGGTGTCCCCTCTGCAGAAGTCAGAGGTGGTGGAGATGGTAAAGAAGCAGGTTCGCGTGATCACGCTGGCCATCGGCGACGGCGCCAATGACGTGGGCATGATCCAGACCGCCCACGTGGGTGTGGGAATCTCCGGCAACGAAGGCCTGCAAGCCGCCAACTCCTCCGACTACTCCATCGCTCAGGTGAGCATAGAATGTGGCCCCGCCCACAGCAGGTGAGCATAGAATATGGCCCCGCCCACAGCAGGTGAGCATAGAATGTGGCCCCGCCCAGAGCAGGTGTGCATAGAATGTGGCCCCGCCCACAGCAGGTGAGCATAGAATGTGGCCCCGCCCACAGCAGGTGAGCATAGAATATGGCCCCGCCAAGAGCATGTGAGCATAGAAGGTGGCCCCGCCCACAGCAGGTGAGCATAGAATGTGGCCCCGCCCACAGCAGGTGTGCACAGAATGTGGCCCCGCCCAGAGCAGGTGTGCATAGAATGTGGCCCCGCCCACAGCAGGTGTGCATAGAATGTGGCTCTGCCCACAGGAGGTGAGCATAGAATGTGGCCCCGCCCAGAGCAGGTGAGCATAGAATGTGGCCCCGCCCAGAGCAGTTGTGCATAGAATGTGGTCCCGCCGAGAGCAGGTGAGCATAGAATGTGACCCCGCCCAGAGCAGGTGAGCATAGAATTTGGCCCCGCCCAGAGCAGGTGAGCATAGAATGTGGCCCCGCCCACAGCAGGTGTGCATAGAATGTGGCCCTGCCCAGAGCAGGTGTGCATAGAATGTGGCCCCGCCCACAGCAGGTGTGCATAGAATGTGGCCCCGCCCACAGCAGGTGTGCACAGAATGTGGCCCCGCCCAGAGCAGGTGTGCATAGAATGTGGCCCCACCCACAGCAGGTGTGCATAGAATGTGGCTCTGCCCACAGGAGGTGAGCATAGAATGTGGCCCCGCCCAGAGCAGTTGTGCATAGAATGTGGCCCCGCCCAGAGCAGGTGAGCATAGAATTTGGCCCCGCCCAGAGCAGGTGAGCATAGAATGTGGCCCCGCCCACAGCAGGTGTGCATAGAATGTGGCCCTGCCCAGAGCAGGTGTGCATAGAATGTGGCCCCGCCCAGAGCAGTTGTGCATAGAATGTGGTCCCGCCGAGAGCAGGTGAGCATAGAATGTGACCCCGCCCAGAGCAGGTGAGCATAGAATTTGGCCCCGCCCAGAGCAGGTGAGCATAGAATGTGGCCCCGCCCACAGCAGGTGTGCATAGAATGTGGCCCTGCCCAGAGCAGGTGTGCATAGAATGTGGCCCCGCCCACAGCAGGTGTGCATAGAATGTGGCCCTGCCCAGAGCAGGTGTGCATAGAATGTGGCTCCGCCCAGAGCAGATGTGCAGGGTGGGAGAGGTGAGCCCACCTCATGTGGCACTATAGCTCTCAGTTCTTATGTCTCATGTAACATGTAGGCAGGTTTGGATGTAAGTGTGAGCAGGTTCTGTTAGGTTCTTTTCCTTCCCTTTCTACTCACAAAGAGCACACATCACATGCAGCGCTGGGCCAAAATCCAAAGTGGACCACCAAGGCGCCATACCGTGAGAAGGGCAGAAAATGTTTCTTTTCGAATCGGGGTTTCCAGTATGTGTTTCACAAGCCTCCCCAAAGACAAAGCGATGTAGCCTGAGGAGAAACGGTGGTTTTGTGAGGGCAGGGATGGGGGTGTGGGGAGGGGGGGGGGCGGTGGTCACTCTTGACTGCAGCGCAGGGTGTGGAGGCTCAGATTACTGTAACAAAAAACTCACTGGTGTCTTTAGCAGCAGTATGGCCCACAGGAATCTCTGAATGTGAACATGGGCTTTGATTAGAGACATGCTCCTTTGACAGAAGGCAGGACCAAAGACACTTTGACCTTGCCGCGCCTATTGACTGCTGAAATGACCCAAATGATCTGGTTGCATCTCCTTTATACATCCAATTACATGGCACACATGTATTGTGTGTGTGTGTGTGTGTGTCTGTGTGTCTAATGAGCCTGGTTTGAAGTCCATTGTTACTGTTGCTCAAGACTGGTTATCTTCAAGTGACACGGATGGCCCTGAACCCCTTTGATGTAACTGCAGTCAGTTGCACTCTCCTCCTGTACAAACACTTGGCTCTCCTTTAAAAGCCACCAGCATACTCTTTAACCCTAGGCCTTAAAATATGGCTCACAGGGGACACATGACCCATGAGTAACAGCCACAAGGATCTTCTTTGCAGTTCTAGAGGCCACTGAGCTTGTGGTGCATCTGAATTGGCCTAGATTTACCTACTGACCCCTGTGGCCCTGAACCAGTTGGTGTCTGTCAGTATAAGCCTTGCTGAGCCTCTTGGGGAGGAACTCCACAGACCTGCTTGACCGCCGGTGTGGATGCGCCTTTGCCATGCGGTCAAACGTTTGATCCCCTTTGAGCCATGGGGTCATGTCCCTGCGATGCTCTCCAGAAGCTAGGGAGTTCCCCACGCCTACTCCAGAGGGACCTCTAAAGCTGTATCCCGAGAGGTCCTGACCCAGGCACCCAGGTCCTCCTGGCCCCCTCTGTGATCCCAAATCGCCCCTGTGGATTTATATCAGGGGCATGCGGCCTTCCTGGGGAAGCCTCTGTGCCGCCTCCATGGGAGACAGTTCGACAGCCAGAATCCGGGGGAAGACAAATGTGGAGATGTTTCTAAGCAGACATCAAAACTCCCATCCTGAGTTGCCTCAACAGCTGCCTGACCCAGCTGCTCACCTGTAACTGCATCTTAGCAGCAACTATTCATATCGCAAAGCCCTGTAAGTCAACTTGGATCAATGTGTCAGCGAAGTGGACTCTTCCACGTCCCTTGGCTGCCATAACTGCTGTTCCTGTTTGCTCTGCAGAGTGTCAGCTGAGCAAAATTTTTTCCCTTGGAACAATTTCTGTCTGTTGATTGTTATTCCGATGGATACATTTGTCAAATGAATAATGCTTAACTTATGCAACCTAGATGCATTCGTTTAAAGCATCACGATGTGAAAACGTCACCATTTGTGTTGGGAAGTATGTTGGAAGGAGATTTACATATTTATGTTCTAAAACTTGGGCATTCTGCCTTCTTTCACTGCAGTTCAAGTACCTAAAGAACCTGTTACTTGTCCACGGTGCCTGGAACTACAACCGAGTGGCGAAGTGCATCCTCTACTGTTTCTACAAGAACATCGTCCTGTACATCATCGAGGTGGGTCCGGCCTCCATTTCAGAGCCTTTCAGATGGATACCAGGCCCCCGGGCCTGACGGCAGGATCAGACCCGGGCCGAAAGGGCCCTGACGGGCCTGTCACGGGGTGGGGGAATATTCTTATCAGCAGTTGAAGCCGCTCGGTTGATGAAAAAGGCGGCGTCCTCTGTTGACGATTGAGTTTGTCGTTATTTACTTTTCGCTCTTTGTCAAAAGCAGCGTTCTGTAATTTAGTGTCACTGCCTCTGTCGCAAGGGAAAACCATGTCCTTCAGGAAATGGCAGCTTCCTCTGTAATCCTGTGATAATTAGCAATATCCTACTATAAATTAACCGCTGCTGGATGACATTTTCCTGCGACAGGCGGACTTATTTTGGCTCATTCCAGGAATCGTTGTTATGTTAGGCCCATGCATTCTCGTCTCCCCTGACGTCGCCGAATCCAGCGAAAGCAGATCGTTCTCATAACGTTCCCATAGTCACGCCCTGGGCTCTCAGCCGTGACTGTCCCGATGGCCAATGGTGTGAGACTGCAAATAAGCAGCCCGCCAATGGCTATTTACGCAGTGAAAATCAAATTTGTCAGAGAAACTCTTTATTGATGTTGGATTAATGTTGTGCAAATACAAATGTTCAGATAGGAATATATTTATTTTTATGTGCATGTGTATAATGGAGTGTGTGTGTGTGTGGCGGGGTACTCACATTCACGCACAGTACTGTGCATACATGATGTCTTTTTGATGGTGCATATATCCGGATATAGATGAACATGGCATTGATGAATCACAATGCTCAAGTCGTGGCGCTAAACACTGCTGTAAGCCCGTGAACTCCTGACCCCTGGCATTCCTTCGCTTTAATGCATCAGTGTTATCACCGTGTCCTGGAGCAGCGTGGACAGGCGGGCGGTCAGCAGGGCCCACCGCCTCTGGAGTGAGACATCACGGCATTCTACCAGGGAATTCTCCTAGGGGGAGGCTATGCTTTAATAGGGGTGGGGGGGGGGGTGCCTTCATGAGAATGTCACCCGAAACTGAGCGGAGACAGTCACAGGACGAGGTGACGGATCGTGGAGCGACTTTCGCCCTCTTCCCCACTTGACCTCTGATCACCCTGCTTTGTTTTTAGTTCTTCTGTAAACCAGCCAAAAGACCTCATGTTTCCTCGAGGCGAAGCCCACATCCATTTGGAGGTGTTCTGTCATGTCTCTTTTTTTCCAAGTTGACTTACTTTATAGAATAGTAGTACCCAATCTATCACTGGGTACAAGCTGGGTTAGTTAAGGCTGCATGTTTGGTCAAACAGGTGACCACTTCAACCTGTCAGGTTTACAAAGTAATTTACTGTCTAACCATTTGTTCCGGGATTGTAATGGTTTTATGACACATCTGAGAAAGAGCATGATAAAGTTGCCTGAATGTGTCAGGAATCTGGCCTTAAAGTGAGTATATGGGTTAAACACGAAGCTGAGTGATCTTGTGGCTTAGGATGAGGCCCCCGGCGGCCATAGCTGCCCAAGAATTGTGCCTGCCCCAAAACCCAGAAGTCACTTCCCATTAAAGCGTCAAGGTGAATAGCACTGCCAATTTCCACATAACGGAACCGAACATGAGGTCACTGTCCCCATTGCCAGGGTCTCTGCGGTGTCATCTGGAGCCCCGTTTGCCACACCGCGCGCTTAAATGATGTGAACACTCGCCCTGCACTTCATCTTCCTGTCACGCAGGTCTTGTTACTGTCTCTGTGTATCTTATTACTGGCTTGTTACTATCCTCCGGGGTGCATTCAGATTATTTTTTGGATTTTCTTTGGGCCCGTGCGAGGTTGGCTGGTTCTGTCCCTCCAGACTTGGCAGGTCCCAAATCTACATGAGGCTTTCCTTTCACCGGCATGCAGGCTCACAAAGACACTTCGCCTCTTTGTCCCATTTGATCCTTTGTTACGCTCCCAAAATCCCTCGTCCCCCCCCCACCCCCCCAAGCAGCGAGTGCCCCGGGGGTAACAGATGGATTTTTAGCCTGTTCTTACTGGATTGCTCTCTATCAAGCAGTCTGCATTGTACCGGTCTGACACCGAAGACACTTGCAACCATGGCAAGGGCTAAAACTTACATTTGTGCGGGTAATAGGTTTACTAGTGTATATGTGTTTTTATTTTCCACCCCCCTGCTCTCAGGCCTGGGGTATAATTCAGCCAGCACAAAGCGGATCTTAATTTAAATGTCTTCCCTCACAACTCTCAGGAGCGGGCGTTTATTGCCACAGAGCTCGTTTCTGCTTCTCCAGGACGGATGAACAGCCCAACCACCATGTCTGTAACAATATGCCCCCCTCCCTTTTTTCTGCCTCCTCTTTTCTGTGGTCGAGGGCCCTCCGGGCATCCCCGGGTCCTTAACGATGGGCTTTGATGGGGTGTAGGCGGGGGGTGGGGGTTCTGGACTGGCCCAGCTGCCTGACGAGACCATGGTCCTGCAGGGATTCGGCCGCGTGCACCAAGCCAGCAAGGCGACCTCGCTGTAAACTTCTGAAGGTCAGGCAGCCAGGATTTGTTTCAAATAATGTAGCAAACATGGACGCAATCCTGACAGAAGTGTAAGTGCATTAACTGTAGACCAACGCACAGCTGCCATATATAAGGACATCAGTACAGTCGCCTGGGGTCTGTTCTTTAAATTTAGCAAACACATAGCATGTGTAAGGTAGTAATTTTATTTTATAGTTTTACAGCATGTGTTTTACTCATGAAATAACTCTTGGCAACATTTTTAGTGTCATTTTGATATTTTGTAAACAGAAGTTGTTTTGCAAACAGAAGTTGTTTTTTTACCCCCCAGCTGGAGCGCAGCCCGTCCCGCATGCGGCTGGGTGTCGGTGTCCCGTAACGCGATGCAGCAGGGGGGCACCGACCAGACCCCGCCTGACTGACAGCTCATCAAGGTCCCTCTGACTCGTCCCGCTGACAGACAAGTGGCGTTTATGGGCCAATTACAAGAGGCCCTTTCAGCTTCAACTTAGAGCAGTAGAGAAAGGGTTGGGGGGGGGGCGTGTCGCGGGGGAGGGACCCCGAGGGGGCCCAAACAGTGCCGTGTTGTGAATGCGTCGCGATGGAGCCCCAGCTACCAAAACACGCACACATTTCCTCCCTGCTCTCTTTCCTTTTAGCCACTGTTTTCCTTTTCCAGTTGAGGAATTAGGTCTTATTTGCATTTTTAGGACAGGCCTAAGGAACAAAGGCCAGGATGTGGCAGGGACCAGTGTCACACCCCATGCATCATAACGCCCCCCCCCCCCCCCCCCACAGACACACACACACCCTTCAGTACAGGCCAGAAATCATTGTTTTTCAATAAGCTGATGAATATGCAGGGCCCTTCCTTTGGCTGAAGCCTATGCATCCCCTCTTTTTTTTTTTCCTATGACTATACCCCCCGCCCCCCTTGCCTGTTTTCGAGGGGAGGACGCAGGAGAAAAAAGCCACATTTAATTTTCATCTAGCTCGTCACCCCGGGGTTTTCAGATTGTGCAGCAGGCGAGGAGGACCGCCACACCCCTCTGGCGTGGGGGGCTTAAAGGGACCTCAGGGTGGGGGTGTTGGGGGGAAATGCAAAATATGCTGGATTCTCTTTCCCTAACTAGCAGACAAGTGTAACGGTCAGAGACAGCAGTTCGGAGGCTTTTCAGCACCTCCTGGTACGTCTGTGTTGTCAGCCCATCGGAGTGTTTGCACGGGGCTTCTTTAGCCCGCATCTTTAATCGATGCAGCCGTCTGACCTGTGCCGTCCATCATTCAGCAGGAGCTCGGGCCTCCATAACGGACGGGACTGCGTCTGGCTCCACCCGCCGCAGCGCTTGTTCGCCGGAGGACGGCCTTCTCTAGATAATGCGCAAAAATAGTTTTTGGGTGTGGCCCTGTTTGATTGGAATGAAGAACATGGTTTGGTGTCAGATTTGAAGACAAGCATGATGGGAGAGTGAGCTGGTAGCCCCCTCTTTTCATGGTCGGGGTGGAGTGGGGGGGGCGAAGGGGCGGGTTTTTGTTGTGGGAACATAGTCACGCATTTGCTGGGGGCTGCTTTACTGAGGGTGGGGGGGCATCCCTGTCAAATGAAGAATTTGTAGCAATTCACGCCTTTATAATGAGGTTTAACTGAAGTGAGGAAGGGTCCAGTCGACCAAAAACCTGTCAAACCTTCTCTTGATAGCCCCAGTTACGTCACAGCTCCCAGCAACAAGAGCTAAGTATGTGTTCACATCGTATCTAATGCAGGCAGCACATTAGCTGCCCGTAATGTGGTATGAAAAATCAAATGATGCTTTATTTGCCATTTGAAAGTACAAATACATTGGAATGCTTCTTTGCACACATCCCATCATGCTCTCCTCTGATACATATATACACGGGTAAGACTGAAGGTTGGGGTCCATCCCAGGATCAGGCCATTTATCCAGCACCCCTGTAGCATTTTTTTGGGGGGGGATGGGGGTTAAGGGCCATCCTCAATGGCCCAACGGAGATGTGGATATTCTTCTGAGGCTTGAACCGGCAACCTTCCAAACGCAGGCAGAGAGGTTTAACCTGCTGAGCCACACACTGACACCCAAAGGAAGACTTAGGCATTACATCAGCTGGCGGGACGACAGTCCAGGCCAGACCTGACAGCAAAGAGCGAATCGGGGAGAATCCAGGGGGGGGGGGCACCTGAAGGCCCCAGGCATTGTGCAGGGGCTTTCTCGGGGCGGGGTTTGAAACGGGTCATCGCAAACACAGCGTGATCCCCCAGGCAGGGAGTGGGTCGGAGACTGATGATGTGCTGAACCCAGAGCTCATCTTCAGGTGTCCGCAGACGCTCAGCGCCAGTCAGCCTTGTTTTCACTGAGCCCCCCCTGGGACTGCAGGAGTCCTGGCAGCTTTCCTGATTCTTTATTCAGTGACATGGAAAATATGCAGGTTTTGAGGGGGGGTTGTGTGTGTGTACGTGTGTGTGGTCCAGGTATACATTACATTGTGGGGACATTTGGGCTCCACAATGTGATAAAAACGTGTTATTTTGATGTGGGGACCATATTTTGGGCCCCACAAGGGGAAATTCTATTTTATTCCCTTTTCTGCATTAAGTGAGTTGTGATTATTTGAAAAATGTAACAGTATAATATAAAATTGATAAAAAGGTACAAGAATTTCTGCTGTTTGCTAAAAAGTGATGGAAGCGTTAGAAGGCAAGAACGTAATTTTTGCTCCCACCTCCGTGCGACCTGAGGCCCTCTTACGTCCTACTCCAGCCGTTCCATGCTTGCTTAATTAACTCCGTTAATGAGATATCGATTAGCCAAATAGGGTGTGCTTCTCAGGTGACTTTAGTGGTTTTAAAATGGCTAAGCTGGCACACTTTGACAGACATAGTATTGTGATTTTACACTGACATAAACATAATTTAAACGTAATTTCTTTGGATCCCGAAGACTTTCTCAGAGTACTGTAGGTGTGTTTCATGAGCTCCATGGCAAATTTCAGGTAAGCTGGTTAGCAAAGGCAGCTCAGATTAGTATAACAAGGTTTTCATCTCTGGATACTTACCTGGTACCCACCTCAAAGCCTGAATTGTTTAAAAATATATGCTTTTGACCTTGTAATTGTGTGTGTGTGTGTGTGTGTGAGTGTGTGTATGTCTGTGTGAGTGTGCATGAGTGCGAGTGTGTGTGTGTGTGTTAGCATTTTTCCCATTGAAATGAATGAGCGGTCCCCATAAGGATATGTTTACCCTACATGTGCGTGTGTGTGTGTGTGTGTGTGTGTGGAAGGGAGAATTGTAGGTCTGTACAGCACATGCATTAATCATCATGGACTAAAGAGCATTAAAGGTACATCTGCAGAGTCTCATCAGGCTACACGTCCCGCTCTCCTCTCGGGAGATAACCATCGGCTTGCTCTCTCTGCTGCCCCCTGTGATAAGAAGCATGTGTCCCACCGGGGCGGAAGGGTGTGGGATGGAGGGCTGACAGGGAGGTAAAGGTAATCTCTGTGCCGCTTGTGATATCGCAGGCCACGGTTCAAACATCTGTCCCTAAAGGGTGGAAAAACGCTCACCAGGTCGCTTATGCAGGGAAGCGTCGGTCACACCTTGATGACATCACCGGCACCCTCATTCAGCATTCTCTGCTGTGTCTCTGTCTGTCTGCAGATCTGGTTCGCCTTCGTGAATGGTTTCTCGGGACAGATCCTCTTCGAGCGCTGGTGTATCGGCCTCTACAACGTGGTGAGTACTTACCCCCCCCCTTCTCTCTCTCCCTCATTCTACCTACCTTGTAACCTCAAAGCAAGGAACCGATTTCTTGCAGCACTCCAGAGACTTTTCTTTTACAGCTGTTTTGTGTCACTGTCATCCTGAGAAACAACGCTGCATTTATTTACAACCTACGAGAACTGGCCCACCCCCCCAATCCTTTGCTGAAAAGTACTCACCCCATGTACAAAAACAACAGTCCAGCCCCATCCTAAAGTGAAGTGGAGACCAGGGACCAACCATTAATTAATCAGCAGCCTTGATGACCCTCATAGGTCCAAGCTGTCTGTATCCCCATTTGAATTGGCAAGCCGCGGAGATGAAGGAGATGACGTGTAAATCTCCAGTGGACGTCTTGTCACAAACGTGGCTGCCAGCTACCTTGTGGCGGTAAACCGGTTTGATTTAGGAAGGGGCTGATTTATCATGGGAGGGAATAGGAATAGGCCATCTGTGCGAGTGAGCTGGATGGACGCGGGGCATGACGGCCAAAACCGGCCACTCTTAGCCAAGTGGAGAGCCGCCTCACAGCTTAACCCTCGTCCGACATGAGGCATCCGACGGGCTGGGGGGGGATGCACAATTTAAACAGGACCCAGGACATTCTGTACAGGCTCCGATATGTTGCTGCATGGGAATTTTTTTATTTCAAACCCCCTCCCCCTATATTGTATCAAATCAATAATGCAGTAAGTTCCTGAAGGTTTCTGAAGTGTGAGAGGACACACAGAGCAGTACTGTTTTTATACTTCGCCCATAGCTGAAGCGATGCAGTGATGTCATGTGATGCGTTAGGGTGCCCAGTTGGAAGGGGCCTGGGGGGGCTTGATCTGGAGTCAAAGGCTCCGCTCGCAGTGGTGTGTGTGTGTTTGTGTGTGTCTGTGTGTGGATTATGTTTGTATTACGGTATGGAGATCAAATGTTTCCCACAATGTAATAAGAAACTGTTATTTTGACTTTGTGGGGACAATTTTTCAGGTCCCCACAAAGACCAGTAAATGACACTACAAAGATGTAATTACAATCAGAATCAGAATCAGAAAAACTTTATTTATCCCGGAGGAAATTGCTCATGTTACTACAAACGGTCACACAGAGACACAGGACAAGAACATAAAAGAAAAATAATATCAGATGTAAGTATAAGAACTAAAATAAAATTAGACTCTGTGCTATATACCCATGATATATACAGAAACAGAAATACAATATATATAAATAGACCAGTTTCCTGGTCCCCATAAGGGAAAACTCTATTTTATAAAAATCTGTGACTGCTATGAAAAAACTAAAAATGCAAAAACTTGTTTGGTTACTTATGGTTATGGTTAGGGCAAGGTTGTCATAGTTAGCGTTAGCATTTTTCCCATTGAAATGAATGAGCGGTCCCCATAAGGATATGTTTACCCTACATGTGCGCACGTGTGTGTGTGTGTGTGTGTGTGTGTGTGTGTGTACGCGCACGCTGGTGTTTCCCAGCTATTTTTCCCTGCAGGTAAATTTGTCTTACCGATGTAATCCAGATGATTACATCATGGTCAATGCTGCTGTTCTTCTCCGTAGAACCACGTCGCAGCTGCAGTGATGCTAGGAACAACTTTGTTGGCTACGGTTTAGCAATAAAATCTTCATTTTATTATTAATATCAATAATATTAATCCATATTATTATTGTTATTGTTATTATTATTGTTATTTTGTGTTGTTTCATGACACTATAAATCAGGAAATATATTTGTATTTTCTGGCTAATATGGATCCAAATGAGGTTCCTAGAATTTTAACCTTAAGTGTGTCTTTTTGTGTGATTTTTTTTATTCACCTTTTTTATGTGGTGTGTTTGCTCAGTGGATGCCTTGATCTCTGAGTTTATTTCTGGAGAGCTCTGAGCCGTACTTCCATGGTGTCTGTATGGGACTCGCTGCAAGTCACCCCCGCAGAATGAGGCGTCTTTCACGGACCACGTGTCCTTTTCTTAATGGCTGACAGATCTTCACGGCGCTGCCCCCCCTGACCCTGGGCATATTCGAGCGCTCTTGCCGGAAGGAGAACATGCTGAAGTATCCACAGCTCTACAAGACGTCCCAGAATGCAATGGGCTTCAACACCAAGGTAACAGTCATACCCCTCCCCCCATAATGGCCCTGAAAAATGCAGCCCCTGGTTAAGAGGCTTCTATATCCATGAGCGTCTGCTGAAGTGCCTGTTATTTTCACACAGATTTCATCCAGCCTGTCTGACTCAATGTATTTTCAGGGCTAAAAGTGCTGAATTAACCACAGAGGGTTAGTCCCCATGAAACAAGTTACTAATGTAACTCTCTACCGGTGTTGCTCTTGGAGTGATATGGAACGTTGTGTCAGCGGCTTATAAACATGACCTATTATTAAGATGATCTACCGTCTCAGTCCTTCTCTTCCCTCACTCTTTTATTTCTTTTTCCTTGTTTCTCCCTCTCGCCTACAGTTTATGTGGCAATAAACCCCTCACACATGATTAGGGCTTGTCTTTTTTTCAGTTACCAGCAAAAGTCCAGAAACTGAGTAAGGAAAACAACTTCGGCTGATTTAATCCCTGTTAAACAGGAGACTGTTTCATGTTTTCGCGCGAGACGTGAAATATGGCCTTTGAAAAGTCATGCGTCCCAAAATCGAGATGTCAAACTGAAATTTCAGTTTTGCTCTTTATTGTTTCCTTTCTGCTGTTCTTTTCCTTGGCTCGTCGCTTTTTGTGAGTTCTGCAGGTTTTTCGTCTCCTGAGAGGTGCACTAGTTCCAGGAACAGGTTTTCTTGCTCCGGGCTCCCGGAGGCTCTGAGCCGTGCCTCCATAGCCTGGTGTCGCCAGGCTGCTGCTCTGCCAGTGCCTCTTGCTTCAGGGCTAAATGCTGATCCCGCTTTGGGTTTTGTTGCAGGACCCATTAGGTGCTTTCACACTAAAGTTCCTAAAAGTTCTCAACCTGGAACTTTTGTAGCTCCTGCCCACTTTTGTGTGTCGCTTTCATACTACATAACAGGGACTTTTATGCTAAGTGAGCATGGGAGACGCAAAGTGTTTGTAGGTTAAACTTCACATTTAATTTCATACAAAATTACATTGCCAGATCAAAACAGTGGACGATAAATAAGTCATTTTGTTATTTATTTGTTAGTTACTGGGGGGATCAATCTTGATTAAAATGAGACACATCCTTTTATTCATATTTTACTTATATGATCTGCAACATGTTCATGATTCTTACTAAATCTGGCCAACAGACCAATCTTTCATTTTCCACACAATAAAAACAATGTAGCATTATCCAGCTAATAAGCGCTGGCAAGTTTCGCCGCCACCACCGGCAATATTAGACGAAAGTATATTGGTTAGCGATCAAATCATCCGATGCCGAAATATGATGACCAAAGGAAGAAATATATTCATTGATGCATTACATGTAATTGGGGTACAAAAATACTTCCACCTACTCAATTTTTGCTCCTCTACATCTCTTTTCCTGCACTTTCGCGTAAGTTACATTAGCAGTGGTGCTTGTGGCCAACAAAACAGCAAGCTATCGCTCTAACCGTCTCCCCAGCAGTTTGTGTTCAAAAGAAAAGTACTGAGTCTGGAGTAGGTACTAAAAAAGCGTTCTAGAACTGCCTCTGAGGAACTAAAATTGTGCCGAGTTCCTGCAGCATGAACACAACAAAAGTCCCCGGTTCTGGAAAAAGGTTCTGGCTATTGCTATTGCAGGTCTCTTTCTTTTGATAAATGCAGTGTCTGGGCCAGTGCACAGCCCTTCCTCCAGCCATCATCGCAGATTGCTGCCTACCAGTCATACTTAATAAAGTCACTTTCCCGTTCAGCCGATCCAGTAACCATAAGGAAATGGATTTTAGGCTTTCGAGGTGGTCAGGAGGCCCACAAAAAGGCCTGTCCAGAACTCTATGGCAGGCTGACTGAAGAGGGTGTCCAGTCGCATGTTCTGAAGTTTGTTTACTCAAAGCTTGCCACTTCAGTTTCATGCAGGGATGGGGAACTCCTCACTTATCCTGCAATGCTTCGTGGCTACTGGTGTGTTGGCTTCATAGACCCTGCTGGATCTTTGGGACCTTTACGCCTGTCTATCTAAACAAGATTTAATTTCTCTGGTATTATATTACTGCACAGGAAATTAGTGTAGGATCCTAAAAAAAGACTTTGCACTCATAACGAATCTGCCAAGTAAAATTTAGTTTGTTTTTAAAAAAACAGTCATGATGATGAAAATATGTTCTGAAAGGGGTGGGAAGGAATAGTTCAAATCAGCATACTTTCATCTGGACCTTGTTTTTTGGCAATAATATTATAATTGAAAATGTGAGTGTTTTTTCATACCCCCTCTGGTCTCATTGGGGGGTTTGGAGTTTAGTGGAGTTTTGCATGGAGGTGTAGAATATTCCAGAAGGTGTGGAACATTTGACAAAACGCCAGCTTCTCACTTATAATTTATATGATTGTTATTTCTGATGGTGAAGCCCCCCCCCACAGACAGGCAGGGTGGCCCCCAGCACTGTGGTATTTGTCAGGCTGACTTGTGGGGTTGTTTTTGTCCTCCCCCCCTCACTCAGAGCTGGGAGAGGAGGGGGGGGCTGGAAATATTTGGCCGAGTGTAAAGTACATCCTTTCATGCTTTTTTAAGCAATTAGCGGGACACAAAGGCCTTGGCTTGAGCCGGGCCACGGCTGTTCATTCACTGTGGGATCCCGAGCAGCCTGCCGGCAGACAGCAGGCTTGCTGTGACAAATGGTTATGAACGTTTACTGATTTCATTAGTATTCATTGGGGGGCAGTGGGGGGGGGGGTTAATGGGAGGGGGCTCTTCTGGCAGCATGGAATGTGACTGCGTAGAGGAACGCCGTCCCTGTATCAGATCGTCTGGGCACCCCGGATTAGAGCCACTGGTGTGGGGATTGTTCTGCCTCATGCTGTGTGCGGAGAGGGTGTCTGTGCGTTTCTGGGGATGGGGGGTCCTGCGTCAATGTGCAGGGGGCTAATTAGGTTAAACGGTGTAATTTATCCAATCGACATAATAAATCACACATGGGCTGCAGAGAAATGGTTGGGGGGTGTCAGCTCCCAGCTAGTAGGCAGGCTGGGGGTGTGTGTTTGGAGGTGCTGGGGGGGGGTTTCGGGGGTGGTGGATCTTTTGGACAGGGACCTGGACTTTGTTTTTGTAACACAAGGGCGGGGGTCAAGAGGTCAGACCAAAAAAACCCCAGGAAGCCTAGCAGGGGTAGTTTGGAATAAGATAATATTGAGAGCCCCCACCTTTCTCCTATGAATGTCTCTCCCTGAAAACCCACTTGTAGTTCATCTCAGACAATGTAGTCAATGGTAAGCATACGCCGCACAGTCATGGTCAGCTGATCATCACTTTGAATGGTGATTGGCTGTGCCTCACATTACCCATGATGCAGCAAGGAAGTTAATGGCTGGGTTTTGCCTGAGTAAGCGTTTTGACAGTTTGTTTTGGGCCTGTCATCCTTTTCATGAATGTTGTTGTAATGTTGAATGATTGTGGTCTGTGGTGCATATAAAGGGCATGGTAATTCAATTTTAATTAAAAAAAAAGCAGACTGAAACATTTGGAAGAAGACTGCATTTCTGATTCAACAGCCTTATGTCACTTTTGATCAATTTTAAACTTTTAAACCCGGTGAAAATACAAAAATAACAGGAGCGGAAACGTGCGGCGCAGTGGGCACACGTTTGACAGGGCGTGCTTCACAGCCGCGTCTGGTGGCTCCGCTCAGTGTTGTTTTCCTTGGAGGGTCCCGTGCATAATGTGCTTTTCGGAAGACCTGACTGCAGGGGTGCAGTATCCCATTAAAGCGCGCATCCAAAGTCCACAAGCCTTCGCACGCGTTCCTGCCTACATGCTGGGGCGTAGACGTGGCCCCCGCGCATCCCACGCTGATTTTCCGCTTTTTAATAAATGGTCCTATCCGGAGACCGGCACACACATGTGCGCATGCGTGTAACTCCTGCATATAGCTGTATTTGTGAGGAATTTCCATTGGCTGCCATTTAACTGTAATGAAAAGATTAAAACTGCTTATGAAAAAGGCATTTACAGGAGTCCTGAATGAGTTAAGCTCACACACACATACACACACACTGCACAGTCAGAGCCCCACGTCTGCGTTCACGCCCCCCATCCCAGAGACACAGTGGATACAAAGTGTCCGTCAGCGGGGGACCATTCAGCCTCGGAGGCTGACAAAATCAGCACTTAGTGGAGCGCTGAGCGGGGATAAAGGCACGGGGTCGGAGGTCGCGGGGCCGGCTTGGTCACCAGCAGCTTTCTCATGCCTCTCTCCCCCACTCTCGGTGGCAGGTCTTCTGGGGCCATTGTCTGAACGGCCTGTTCCACTCCATCATCCTCTTCTGGTTTCCCCTGCAGGCCTTCCAGCACGGTAAGTATCCTCCCATCCTCTGCCTGCAGCATTTTTTGTTTTTTGGTATCCTATTCAGCGAAAGCTAGCAAAATACTTACCTCGTCTTAATTGTCACCCCCCTCCTCTCTGCACCCGCTGTGGGCCCCAATGTGTCTCTCGGTGCTCCATCTGCTCTCACAATGTGGTGGTGTGTGTAGGGGGGCACAATGAATTAGCAACAGCAAGAAATGGAAGTGCTCAAAATACAACCCCCCCGTTCATCGGGATAATGGAAGTGGAGGGGCAGGGGTCTGTGTATTGCAGATGTAACGGGAGGGTTTGCCGAAAGACCACACAGAATCAGGCTCGGTCCCCAAACGAAGCAGGAAGCTCTGTCCTTTGATTGACAGGCTGACAGGAAGGCCCTCCTCACGCAAGCCCTCAGCCTGGGAAAGCAATAATGGTGGGAAATACATTTTTCTAGAATAATTACCTCCAGTTACCAGGCAGTCGCAGGACCCGCACTAGCAGGCGCGCCCACGCATCGGCCGGCTGGACCATCGGCGGCAAATTAATAGGCCCCTTTGTTCGGCGGGCGGGACATGGCTGAGCGCTTTTTTGCTCGCGTTCCGGGTTTTTAATTAGTTGCATTTTGAGCTCAGTGGCATCAGTGGAGCCGAATTAGTGGGGACTGGCCCAGCTGGCTGCGTTGAGCGTAGCGGTACATCTCCGTGGCCTGTCCCTGTGCTCTGCACGGTGCACATCCCCAATGTTTACTCTGCACATCCCCCACCCGTGATTTCCTCTCTCTAAACGGAATGCTTTCAGACATGAGTCCAACAGGAGGAAAGAAAAGCCAGATATTTGACTAAAAGCATGTTGATCCTTTCCACAGATACAGCCTTTGCAAACGGACGGACGGCAGATTACCTCCTCCTGGGGAACATGGTTTATACAGTAAGTTCCTGGGCGCAGTGTTAAGGTCCGCTCAGGAGGAAATGCTCGTATAGGGATGGGGGGGGGCATGGCTCAGCTCCGCAGGTGGTCTGCCTGATTTCGTTGAGGATGTTGAGATTTTTTTTTTTTTTTAAAAAGGGAAAACCTTGACCAGACAAATGGAGGAAATTGACAGCAATTACACATTTTAAAGATTCGGTTTAATTTCATAAGTGTTCTTGCAGTGGGTTTCTGGGTGTGATTATCTTACAGACCACAAAGACCCCTTTTCGGCTTTTAGGTTGTTTATCAGCTATGGGGTCACACCACTGATTGCTCTCTGTAACCGTCTTTGATTCCCAGTATGTGGTCATCACCGTGTGCCTGAAAGCCGGCCTGGAGACGTCGTCCTGGACTATGGTAGGTCTGGGATGTGCATTTCCTCATCCCTCTACTCAGTTTTAACTTTTCACCTGTCCCATCCACGTCCCCAGTTGCCATGGTTGCCCTGTGTTGCCATGGCTGTGAATTCCACGGGTGATGTCACTTTCTGCCTGGCTCTGCTCTCTCCCACAGTTCAGCCACATCGCCATCTGGGGCAGCATTGGCCTGTGGGTGGTGTTCTTTGGAGTGTATGCCTCGCTCTGGCCTGCTATCCCCCTGGCTCCAGACATGTCGGGTGAGGTAAGAGAGACCCCCCCTCTCCCCCCGCCACCCCGGATTGGTTAAACCATGTCTTTAGCTTAACAGGGGGGGGCGACCGGACTACAGCTGGCTCTTCTAGTGGTCTTCCATCTTAGGCCTGGGGGACAGATTATGGTTTTAAATGCACCTGAGCTCCTAATGGTGTAATTAAAGCATTAAGCATGTTACTGTTGAGAGCTCAGTCGTGCGTGAAGGCCAGGCTGTGTGGTATCTGCTGATGGAATGGCGGAAATAACTGCAAGTAAACATCTATCCATCTGTCCATCTTCAGACCACTTAGAAATAAACACTGAGCAGTGTTTTCCAAAACATGGTCCCTGACTAAAATGGCACTCAGTGCTTTACACGAGGGGGGGGGGTGGGGCACCATCTGACAGAGGCGGTCATCTCCTAATCTGCCCCCCCCCCCCCCCCCCGGTATAGAATGAAGAGGGTGGCTCTCTGAGGCCTTCTGGGGCCCTGTGCCCTTTCCTGCAGGAGCCTTGTTTATCAGGAGGGAAGGCCGCCAAGGACAGCTGGGGGGGGGCATGGGGGGGGTAGCAGTCATGTAATCCCTCCTGATTGGCTGATCGTATGACTGCTCCCAGAAAGAAGGTGTCGCACAGAGCTGGGGCCTTTATGCCCCACAGAGTTAATCTAATTGCACCAGACAGATGCTTGCACATTTTTACAGTCCCCACAAGGGGAAACTCGATTTTATAGAAATCTGTCTATAGTCTATAACAAATGTCAAAAGTCTTGTATTTTGTTTGGTTACTTATGGTTAAGGTTAGGTAGGGGTTAAGGTTGTCATAGTTAGGATTACATTTTTGCGCACAGAAATGAATGGAGAGTCCCCACAAGGATATAGATACCTAATCTGTGCGCACGTGTGTGACTGAGCCAGATGTGGGAAATCCGGTGTTCATCGGCAGAAATGTTAAATCAGGCGCACTTCTCTCTGTTCACTTGACACTTAAGCATAACGTATTTGGTTGGCGACAAGCGGCGTGCTGGAGCTTCATAGTCACATGCGACTCGTAAAAGTAAGGAACCCTCGCGCTTTCATCATCACGCCATTATCTCCAAGAAGCACTTAATCCTGAACACAAGCCGTGCAGATTAGATGGGAAGCCATTCCCCGACCACAAAGGCCCGCACTCCTGCTGGTCTCGGCAGCTCTGCGGACACAGCCGAACCTGAGCTGTCATCCCAATGCTGGGAGCTCCTGGCTCGTAGTTCTATGTGGACCCCCCACCTCCCTCCACCCACTCCTGCTCCTGCAAAACCTGAAGGTACCGGGAACTCCACAGAGAAAAAGACACGTTGCTGATTCTCCTTAAACCGCACAAAGCTGGCATCATAAAACCTTGTATCTCTGCTTGACTGAAAGGTACTTTATTACCATGAAGAGAATTTCAGTTAACTCCAAAGACGAAAAGCTGTCTTATACAATGTTACATAGTGATATGTCTCTTAATTGCATGGTCAAGGTTGCGGAGGGTCCTGGAGCCCATCCCAGGCAGTAAAGGGCACAAGGCTGGGGTACACACTGGATGGGATATCAGTCCGTAAAAGGGCACAAGGCTGTGGTACACGCTAGATGGGATATTAGTCCGTCACAGGGCACAAGGCTGGGGTACACACTGGATGGGATGCCAGTCCGTAACAGGGCACAAGGCTGGGGTACACGCTGGATGGGATATCAGTCCGTAAAAGGGCACAAGGCTGTGGTACACGCTGGATGGGATATCAGTCCGTCACAGGGCACAAGGCTGGGGTACACACTGGATGGGATATCAGTCCGTAAAAGGGCACAAGGCTGTGGTACACGCTGGATGGGATATCAGTCCGTCACAGGGCACAAGGCTGTGGTACACGCTGGATGGGATGCCAGTCCGTAACAGGGCACAAGGCTGGGGTACACGCTGGATGGGATATCAGTCCGTCACAGGGCACAAGGCTGTGGTACACGCTGGATGGGATGCCAGTCCGTAACAGGGCACAAGGCTGGGGTACACGCTGGATGGGATATCAGTCCGTCACAGGGCACAAGGCTGGGGTACACGCTGGATGGGATGCCAGTCTGTAACAGGGCACAAGGCTGGGGTACACCCTGGATGGGATGCCAGTCTGTCACAGGGCACAAGGCTGGGGTACACACTGGATGGGATGCCAGTCTGTAACAGGGCACAAGGCTGGGGTACACGCTGGATGGGATGCCAGTCCGTCACAGGGCACAAGGCTGGGGTACACGCTGGATGGGATGCCAGTCTGTCACAGGGCACAAGGCTGGGGTACACCCTGGATGGGATGCCAGTCTGTAACAGGGCACAAGGCTGGGGTACACCCTGGATGGGATGCCAGTCCGTCACAGGGCACAAGGCTGGGGTACACGCTGGATGGGATGCCAGTCTGTCACAGGGCACAAGGCTGGGGTACACCCTGGATGGGATGCCAGTCCGTCACAGGGCACAAGGCTGGGGTACACGCTGGATGGGATGCCAGTCTGTCACAGGGCACAAGGCTGGGGTACACCCTGGATGGGATGCCAGTCTGTAACAGGGCACAAGGCTGGGGTACACCCTGGATGGGATGCCAGTCCGTCACAGGGCACAAGGCTGGGGTACACACTGGATGGGATGCCAGTCCGTCACAGGGCACAAGGCTGGGGTACACCCTGGATGGGATGCCAGTCCGTCACAGGGCACAAGGCTGGGGTACACACTGGATGGGATGCCAGTCCGTCACAGGGCACAAGGCTGGGGTACACGCTGGATGGGATGCCAGTCTGTCACAGGGCACAAGGCTGGGGTACACCCTGGATGGGATGCCAGTCTGTAACAGGGCACAAGGCTGGGGTACACCCTGGATGGGATGCCAGTCCGTCACAGGGCACAAGGCTGGGGTACACCCTGGATGGGATGCCAGTCCGTCACAGGGCACAAGGCTGGGGTACACACTGGATGGGATGCCAGTCCATCACAGGGATGTATCTGTATGAGTAAATCAATGAAACAAACATTTATCACAGTGATGCAGAATGAAAACTCATGTTTTCTTTTAGGATTTATCATCTTTCTGTCTCTCCACCTTCAGAGAGCACATAACCCTTTATGATCATTTATTTTTGGGAAACGCTGGCCCTGGGTCAGGAACACGGCATGGCCTTCATGATCCATATGGGTGCTGTGCGTGGTAAAGCTCCTTCTCCTAGATGAATGCCAATGTCAGCCTCTCACCATTTTTAGCAATATAAACATCCGTACATCTCAAAGCATAAGCCATGTGTAATTATCAGGGTAATATATCACTTTAATAAGACAATTTAAAAAATGACGAAAATAGTGGTAACACTTTATTTAAGGCTTTGTTTTTGGTAACATAAACACATTCATAACAAATGAATGGTTATAAACATGGCTATAAATATTTATCAAAAGGCATAACACATTATCACCATGTTTATTATGCATTATGAATGCTTTAGGAAGCTCTCATCTAAAATGCACTATAGATACCTTTATAGTGCAAGATAATGGTTGGTATAAGCATTAAGGATGCTTTGTACTGCATCATAAAGGTATCCATCAGTGCATTATAGATTATAGAGTGCTTCTCAAGGCAGTCATAATGCATAATGAACATGGCTATAATGTCCAATGCTTTTTTTAAATAGCTTTTAAGAATGCATTATAATTCATTATGCATGTGTTCATAAATTACTAAAAACATGGCCTTAAGTAAGGTGTTACCAAATCAGTTAATTTGACTGCAGTGGAATGGTTTTATATATGGAAATAATTAATGCAGAAAATGAATTGGGTGTGCTTAGGAGAGCGAGAGTTCAGTACAAATGACCATGTTTTGATAATGACCATGGGGGTGGGAACAAATTACTCTGAGGAAGTATTGTTTAGGCCAAACAACTACTGCTTTTGATGGCCGTCGACCTCTTTTATTTCCACAAGCTCCTCCCCCCTGTAACCTTTGACCCGTGGACCTCGGTAGTTGACTGGCTCTGTCCTTGACTGACAGCTCTCGATAATACCCTAGTATGTACTGCAGTCTTTCACACCAGGAGAGAATTTTTAATGTGGGAGGCCTTTTGATGAGTTTTTTTTTAATTTTAGAATAACGTGTAAACGGGTCTCCGCGCATGTATTCCGTATGGGTTTGGTTTGCTCAGTGGAACGTGGAGCTTCGTCCTGGAGCTGCTGAGAGGCAGGGTGTTTTGGTTGGGGGGGTGGTTCATGAATTGTGAATTCTGCTCACTACAGCCACTCTGGTGACATATGGGAGGTTTGGGGGGGAGGTTCTGCTCCCCGTGACGGGCACAGAGTCCGGCCGCACACCTCACGGGTCCCGCGAGGGGCAACCTTTTCTAAGGCCTTTGTAACCAAATCCTTTTGACAGCGGCAAACTCTGAGTTGAGGCTCGTAGGGGTGGCGGTGGTGGGGGGGGGGTCAGTCTTGGCAGAGGCCATGCATTCGAGCCAACCTATAAATACCCCTCCCCATTTGCCCCAGCTCATCTACCCCCACCCCCCCATAAACACACACACACCCTGATCCCAAAACAGGCTCCCCATGTTCCGTTCCATTGTGTGGCCTCACTGGTCTGGCTGGGACGCCCACGCTGGGGCCTTCGCTCTCTCCGGGGGGGGGGGGGGCCTCAGGACCAGCAGGCCCCTGAGGATTTAATTTCTCCTCTTTATTTTTCTTCTATGATTCAAAATAAAAAACTGTCCCACAAAGAAGCCTTGTGGCTGTTGGCTTCACGTCTGGGAAGTTTGGATTAGATATGCTAAATAAAAAAAGGGTGCCGCTATCTGACAGGCTTTCAGATATGACTTGGGGGGGGGGGGTGGCTCCCCCCACCCTTGCCGTTTGTTTCCAAAGGCAAAGGCCCAGGCTGGGCCTGAATAGCAAGATCCAATTGTCCTCTTTTCATATTTACCATCACAATGGTGGGAATTAACATTCCAACACCTACACTATCACTTCTGGATTTTTTCTGCTTCCAGGCATTATCTCCCAGATGCTTGTGTGGGCCGCCCTGATTACTGTATCTCCCCATCAATCAGGCAGCTTTAAACGATCGCAGACAGGGATCAGCCTCGCCGTTGTTGTGTTTCACGTGAGAAAAAGTTTACCGGCCCGGCCTAAATTTATTTAACAGCTTGCTAGGATGCGTGTTATGTCCCCGTAAGCTGACTCGTTCCTGTAACCCCAACAGAGCTGCTTCTGGGGGGGGGCTGATACTCTAATTTAGCATTTACTGCTTTTTTTCTTCTTTTTTTCACCTGGTCTTCTCACTAAAGCTGGGATCGGGGATCAAGGGGGGTGTTCTGAAGTGAGAAAGGACAGGTAGGGCCCGAGCCGGCTGCACAGGTAGGAGGTAGCGGGAAGGTAGGGCGTGTTACCCTGGGTGACTGTGAGTGGCACTATGCAGGCATGACAGTATGGAGCCAAACCACTGGGGGGGGGGCATGCTTCTCGTTTGAATGGGGGTGTTTAATGGCTACATTATGGTACGGCATACTGGCTGTGATCCAGAGGACCAAGGAGGGTAAATCTTTATGCCTCGTCCCACAGAGGCGAGTCTCTTTCCTCCGTTCTACCAGACGGGCTTTGTTTTAGAACTCGAATAAGGGAAGTGAAAGCAGAGATGTGGAGCAGGAAATAAAGAGACAGGTCCCTGAAATACACCTCCGAATCATGAAGTGGGACGGCACGGCCTTTTAGGCTGGCCTACGCTGACCGGGATCTTCAGGGTGCTGTCAGCACCCTCACCAGGCCTGCCGCCGCCAACCGGGTTCTTCGGGGGCTGTCGGTACCCTCACCAGGCCTGCCGCCGCTGACCGGGTTCTCCGGGGGCTGTCGGTACCCTCACCAGGCCTGCCGCCGCTGACCGGGTTCTCCGGGGGCTGTCGGTACCCTCACCAGACCTGCTGCCGCAGACCGGGATCTCCAGGGGCTATTGGCACCCTCACCAGGCCTGCCTACACTGACCAGGTTTTCCGGGAGCTATTGGCACCCTCACCAGGCCTGCCTACACTGACCAGGTTTTCCGGGGGCTATTGGCACCCTCACCAGGCCTGCCTACGCTGACCGGGTTCTCCGGGGGCTGTTGGCACCCTCACTAGACCTGCCGTCGGTAAAGGTGGGGAAAATCCTGACTCTGAAGGCCATAGTTACACACACGCCCCCAGTAGCAGCCCTACCCTCTGTGCCAGAGCAGTGTTTATTAGTGTAAACTCGCGTTGCGCCCACCTCCCCCCCCCTCCATGGGTACCCATCCCATTTTTGTCGTACGGACATGACAAGCTCTTTCCGCTGTGTGTCCCATTTAAGGATAAATAGAAGATGATGGTCTTATCTGATCTGTGTTGGATCATTAAAACAAAACATTCCTCCTATGAAATACTTTTTATTGTTATTTATAACCAGGGACAGTACGTTTTATTTTCCTTATTTGTCTTTGCAAGGATCAGGTTGAATGGAAATGCATTTGAAACAGGTTAAATTCTTTCCTTGTTTAAATCACTTACTTTTTTAGTCAGTAATTCTTTACATGTTGGATAAAAGATATTCAATATATAAAAAGTTTATTGATGTAATTTAACCAAAACTAAATTTTATTTTATCTTAAAAATGTGATATTTTTTAAATGATTATTATTTATATGTTTAGCCTGTGAATTCCAGCTGTCTTACAAATGTTCTCGTCACATGATCTAATGCTGTCATAATGAAGGACTTCTGAACACCTGACACCCATTGATACCTGTGACACTGATCCTTTTGCGTGTGACCCCCCCCCCCCCCCCCCGCCCTCCCCTCCAGATATTTCTGTTTCACATTAGAAGCAGGATTTTGTCAGCGCTGGGGTGCAGGCGTGTGGTAGATGTGAGGGTGTTCCGTAATTTGCAGGACGTAGGATATGTTTTTGCTCTTTGACATTCCAGTGACAGACGGCTTCGGGGCCCCACCGGGGCCAAAGAAAACAGGCCGGTGAGCCGGCTGCCGGTGACGTCCCACATCAGAGGAGGCCTTTCTGGCGTTTAGCGGCTTTGTTTAAACAGCCCAGCTTATCCGTGGCGTGATGAATTGTGTATTTTTTAAAAAGGAAACTGCAAGGGAAAGAATGCCTTAGCAAAATAGCGTTGCTGCAATCCCTCGGATGTCTCCGGCATGCGGTGGCGTGCGCCTGCGGTGGCGTGCGAGTGGGAGTGATGGGGACGGTGTTTGGGCTGTTCTCTGTGCCTGTGGCTCCTTTGGTAGCATGGTAGCCTGATGTCTCAGTGCTTGTGGGTTTGAATCCTTCATCCACCCTGTGTGTTTGGAGTTTGCATGCGTTATGTGGGTTTCCTGCAGGTTCTCTGGTTTCTTCCCATGGGCTGGGTGGCCTCTCTACATGGCCAGAGGTGTTTGCATGTGTGCCCTGTGATGGACTGGCTTCCTGTCCAGGGAGACCTCTGCCTTATGTCCTGTGCTGCTTAGAATTGCCCACCTTGGGACCCTGACCAGGATAAATGGATGGATTTAACTGGATGTATTGGTACCGCATTTTAAGAAGACACCCCATATTGAGGGAGGGTTACTGTATGATCTTTTTTTTTTTTAGTTCTTTTTTTGTGGCTGCCGCTGACCCTCTTTTCAGACACCATCTGCTTTTAGTTCTCACCACTGCATCCACAGTGAGGGTTGGTTATCCTTATTGGTGCCAAGAGTCCGACCCACACCTTTTGGATCTCCAGGGAACAGCTGGAGGTCAGGGGTGACAGCACTGGGCAGTGTTTGAAGATGGTTGGGGGTGGGGGTCAGTGGACTTTGTGGGGAGGGCTGCAGGAGTACGCCGTGCGGCGAGACAACCCTCACATGCATGCCCCCCCCCCCTCCCCAGCTACGCACAACCTATTTGCCTTGTGCTAAATCAGCTGCCTTCCACGCCACAGCCTCTGTTGACCTCTGGCTCTGTCTGGCAGTGTCCCCCATCCCAGCCGAGCACCGGTCAGAACGAGCAAAAGCACCAAAGCGGAATGAACGCTGTTATTTTATCATTATCAGTGCCTTAATGGAAGGACCCAGGCTAAGCCACCCACCCCCCAAAAACATGGATGTGGCAGAGGCGTAACAAATAGCGGTGGATCTTTGAGCAGCGCTGCGGTTACCTTGATGGATCTCATCGCCTTACTGCATCCGTTCCCATTTGTTTGTAAGATAAATGATGAGATGACACCTGAAAGGCCTCCTGCGTCTCCTCTGATATCAGTTTACTGTCTGCTAGTCAGATTCTACGTTTCAGCTGAGTTATCTGGGTGGGGGGGTCTTTTCTGCTCTGTTGCAGGCGGACATGATGTTCAATTCCGGAGTCTTCTGGATGGGCTTGTTCTTCATCCCTGTCACGTCGTTGGTCTTTGATGTGACCTACAAAGTGTGAGTCCCTCCCGCCGGTAGCAGCAAAGCTTCAACACCTGTAGGCTGTGCTTTTGCCCTTTACTCTTTGGGCAACAGCCATGGGCTGATGTGGGTGATGCCATTCTCACCCATCCAATCACTGACCTGCTCAGCCTTCATCAGTTGTCCCTTGGTTATGGTCTCTAAGCATCACTAGATACTATTATATTTTGTAATTCTCTAGTAAGAACCTACTCCTTATGGTATCTTTGATTTGAATAGTTATTCTGTCAAGTTCTTCGAATGTACTACATAGCTCTTCTATCAGTGCTAACTTGTACTTGTTCCTGATCATTCATTCGGAGCTCAGTCTAGGTGCTCAGTCTAGATGTACTACAACTCAATTTCCAAAAAAGCTGGGATGCTGTGTGAATGTAAGTAAAAACAGAATGCAATAATTTACAAATCACATAAATCCATATTTAATTGAGAATAAAACAAAGACAATGTATCAAGTGTTGAAACTGAGAATGTTTTATGACAAATAAATGCTCAATTTGAATTTGATTCCAACAACACGTTTCAAAAAAAGGGACAGGGGCTTGTTTACCAATGTGTTGCATCACCTCTTTTACCAACACTCTGTAAACGTTTGGGAACTGAAGAGACCAGTTGTTGGAGTTTAGAAAGTGAAATGTTGTCCCATTCTTGACTGATATAGGATTTCATCTCAACAGTTCTGAGTCTCTTTTTTCTTATTTTTTGTTTCATGATGCACCAAATGTTTTCAGTGGGCACTAATGCACCCCCACACCATCACGGATGCTGGCTTTAACTGTCCGCTGATAACAAGCTGGATGGTCTGTCTCCTCTTTAGCCCGGAGGACTGTGTATACTGTGTATATTGTCCATGATTTCTAAAAAAAAGAATTTGAAATTTAGATTTTTTAGACCACGGGACAGTTTTCCATTTTGCTTCAGTCCATCTTAAATGAGCTTAGGCCCAGAGAAGTCGGTGGTGTTTCTGGATCATGTTTAGATATGGTTTCTTCTTTGCATGTTAGAGTTTCATCCTTCACTTGTTCACAGACAATGGTTTTTGTCATGGTGTTGCTGGCATCAAATTCAAATTGAGCATTTGTCAAAAAAACAATAAAATTTCTCAGTTTCAACATTTGATATGTTGTCCTTGTTCTATTTTCAATTAAACATGGGTTTATATGATTTGTGAATCATCGCATTCTGTTATTTACATTTTACACAGCATCCCAATGTGGTTGCAGTTGGCTCCTTGACAGCTATGTGCTTGTGTTATACAGACTGCCTCCCTTATACGTCACTTTGGACAAACATCTCTGCTAAATAAATGAATTTGAATGTCACACACCGTCCTGTGTTGTACAGGGTGAAGCGGGTCTACTTCAAGACCTTGGTGGATGAGGTTCAGGAATTGGAGGCCCTGTCCCAGGACCCTGGAGCAGTGGTTCATGGGAAAAGGTACATTTTCTGCTGCCTGTGTTAATTAACATCCTCCCTAACAGTTCATGGGGGGTGCTGCATGTTTTTACTTCTTGGTGTGAACAGAATAGGAATTGACACTTCTGCCAGAATCCCCGTCAATTCTGTACATTTTTTGTTGAGTTTATTCTTTGATACCGTTCCTCCAGAGCAGTTCAGTAGTAACTGTAATGAGTTTGTGTTTGTCCAAAAGGATTTTTAAATCCAGTTTAACCGAGCTGCGCATATATGAGTGTGTATATACGCCAGCTGGTTTAATGCGTGTATTCAGCTTGCTTCATCATGCGAAGCACTGAGCCCACATTCCAGAACACTGACATTTCCAACCCCATTTTCGAGGTCTGAGGCCTCCTGTATCAGCCTGCATTCGGCCTGAGGGCGGGGTCATTTTTTCCCACCTCTGTCAGCGTAATTGATGTCATTTGTTTTGTGCGCGTGTTTTTCACAGCCCATTTGTAAGCGTTCACTCAGTAGGGGGGGGGGGGTGTCTAGCCAGGGGCGAAGATTGAGTTGGGGGGGCGTGGTTTGGCTGGAGACTAAACGAGTCTGTTCCAGCCTTTTATAGGCCGACGAATTTGACAGACCTTCACTGATGTGTTGACTTTCGAAGACAATGAAGGATCGCTGCGTTCGTGTCGGTTTAGAACATATCCTGCCAAGAGGACTCACTGTGTTAAATATGTACAGTGAAGTATATCATGACAGGTTTGTTAGTCTCCTCATGGCAGATGCAGGAATTGTACTGGATAAGGTGACGATAAGCCAGTGTTGGCCCAGTGCTGGTGTTTCGCTGGTGCGGTCAGGTGCTTCTCTAACTTAAACGGCGGGAAAATGGCTGAGTTTGTCCCTGAAGTGCTAGTCTCAACGGGTATGATTGTGCTTTGGTCCCTGGGCTGGTGTTGGGGCTGTCGATATGCCAGTATGAATTGATGGAAACCCAACATTGTAGACCAAAGCTCTTTAGCCTTAAGCTAAAAGTATCATATGTGTGATTGATGGGCAAAGTATAGCCTTCAGCGGGACGCAGAAATGATGCGTTTGGATAAACCAAAAGCTCTGTGTATATTGTCCATATACACCATAGTCTCTGTGGTTCTACGATCTAACAGGCCTCTTCTGTTTACCTGCTTCAGCCCACTTTTGGTTGTAAGCTATTACTTCCGCAGCCTTTGAAATCAGAGTCATCCATACATGGGGGGGGGGGGAGGGGGGCTGTAACTGCAAGCTAATTAAGGCAATCAGGTTTCTCACCTTAGAAATTATCCAACCCAGTGGCCATGATTATTTTATTATTGCTTTTTAATCAGCCAGATATTCAGCTTAACCCCAGGGGACAAGCGCTGGCGTGCTTTAGACTTTAACATACCTGTATTGTATTAATGAAATGCGATCTGACGGTGGTGTCCTGGAAGATGCAGAGCTCCAATCAAACTGTGATTTTTTAATGTTATAAGGCATGTTCTTACCTAGTTATACTGTAACATACCTGTATTGTATTAATGAAATGCGATCTGACGGTGGTGTCCTGGAAGATGCAGAGCTCCAATCAAACTGTGATTTAGAATGTTATGAGGCATGTTCTTACCTAGTGGTTTAACTCGTGCTTTTTCAGGGACGGTTGGGTGTTTGTCTTTATTACTTTTTATGGTGGTGGATTTAAAAAACATCTATGTACACATTTAACCTTTTGGGCCTTTTAGACACAGATATGAATATTCAATGTAACGCAGCTGTTTGAGATGGTTGCCAGAGTAACTGGTCAGAGGATCTGCCCATTTGTAACCATTTTTTTTTTGGTTATATGGAAGTATCACCCATCCCTCTAAATATTTTGCATCACATAAATCATGACAAAAGCAAAACATACTGTGTTTTTGCAATAAACTTGAAATATTAACCCAGTGTTTTTGGAGAGGCGATCAAGCCAGATGACAGGATGCATCACCAGTGGCCTTGAAATGATTTCACAGTGCGTGCCTCCAGTGCGTGCCTCCAGTGCGTGCCTCCAGTGCGTGCCTCCTGTGCGTGCCTCCTGTGCGTGCCTCCAGTGCGTGCCTCCAGTGCGTGCCTCCTGTGGACACCAGCAGCTCACAACCACAAATATCCCCCCCCCCCCAGATTAATTGAGGGGGCATTCTCTGGACTTAGTGTGTTTTTCCAGGCCGTAGGGGTAGTGTGGGATAACAGTCATCCAGTTTAATTACGGCTAACACTGCTTGCTGCTTCATGGCTCATTGAAACCAAGTACCTCAAACGCACGTCCTTGAAAGATGGATCCAATCATGCCAAAACTGTAGTTGTTCACACAAGTTTATTGGGGAAGGATCAGAGCAGAGGTTGGGCCATGGGGTGGTGTGTGTGCATGCCGTGGGGGGGGGGGTATCCTGGCAGGTCCCCAAGCACAGCTGGTTAGGTTGTCCTGCAGTAGTTCAGCCAGATCTTACTGCATGTCTCCGTGTAGCAGGAATGTGGGTCAGCACCCCTGCGGTGTTAGGCAGGGAGGCTCGACTGAACTACTTAACAAGCCAGCGCAATGCATGTGTGTGTGTGTCTGTGTGTATGTGTGTCTGTGTGTGTGTGCATGTGTTTGTGTGTGCATGTGTGTGTGTGTCTGTGTGTATGTGTGTCTGTGTGTGTGTGCATGTGTGTCTGTGTCTGTGTGTGTGTGCGTGTGTGTGTTTGTGTGTGCGTGTGTGTGTTTCCTGCAGTTTGACCGAGAGAGCCGGACTCCTGAAGAATGTATTCAAGAAGAACACGGCTGCGTACCGCGCTCAGTCCATGCAGCATACCCTGCTCCGTAAGTACCTGCTTCGCTTGCACATATCACACACCAACTGCGCAGACTCGCAGCCACCTTTCCGGCGCCCTCACGCAGCCACGTTGGCGGCGCCCGCCTGCATCAACCTTTAGCCCTATAGGAGACATGCCTGTCAGAGGCGATTTGCAAAGCATGTATGTGCAGGCAGTAGAACAGACCAGAGGTTTCGGAGGTACTGTGATGTCTGGTGCGTGTAATTATGGGAGACCCCTGGCTGGTGCAGACGTGTGCAGAAAATCAGTCTCACACGTGTGTAGCCCGTCATGCATGTCGACGCCCCTTTTTGGGACACAAACCCAAAGAATGATGGGACTCTGCTGTCATCACGTAAAAGCAAAGACTCGTCCTCACCTGTTTTTAAATGCGCTGCACTTGTGCCCTCGGTCATGTGAGTGATCTCTTAACTGCAATTATTTGAATCCCGACAAAGGAATAAATTTGGGTCAGTTGTTACCAATGCAGTTGTGAATAACCGTGCATGTCGGCGGCGAGTTCCTCCTGCTCACTTACTACAGGAAGCTTGTAGTTGCAGTTATCAAACAGTTTTTGAGTGTGAATTACTTTTTCCACATGAGGGCCCCAAATTTCCCATCCATCCATTTCCCAAACTGCTTATCCTTCTGGGTCGCGGGGGGTCTGGAGCCTATCCCGGAAGCTACGTGTACGAGGCCAGCCCATCGCAGGGCACACTCACACACCAGTCACTCACACATGCACACCTATGGGCAATTTAGTAACTCCAATTAGCCTCAGCATGTCTTTGGACCATGGGGGGAAACCGGAGTACCCGGAGGAAACCCCCAAATTTTCCAACTTTTAAGAATCATTTTACACTGAAGTAAATGTCAGTTTGTGTTGTTTGTCCACCCCTTGTGCAGTAGTTAGGTTATATTAAAGGTGTGGTAACATTCACTGTCGAAAATGTGCAAACTCCAATATATAATCGGAGAAAAAGGAAGCGCTTTAAAGAACTGTCTGATGTAACTTCCATGCAGCCGTGCAAATATGGCCGGACAGCTTGGGAGCTTAAGACCTTGAGAAGTAACCTTTAGTACTGGGGGTCCATTTACAGTCTCCCCTGGATTGTGTTGGCTTGACAGGGTGTGAAATGGCATTAGGTTAATACCTTCAGTTTAAACAAGGGGAGACGGTGCACGCACAAACGGAGACAGGGCGTAACACGACTGCTGCTCAGACGCACGACGACTGGCCTGTGTGTGCTGCCGGGAATCACTGTCCGTGCCTCGTCGCTGTTACCTTACTGCCGCATGGCGTCGCCTGCACACTCACATGTGCAAATGTACATCAGCACCACAGCAACCCCCCCCCCCCCGAGAAATTTCCCCCATCAGCCTGCACTGTACCATTCTTGGATTGATGTATTTCATTATCATTTTGTGCCCTTTTGCTTGGCTGTTTTGCTTGTTTTTTTCTGATCAGGGAGGGAGGGGTCGTCATGAACGTTGCCCGTTGTGTCTTAATATCCCTGCCCTTTGACATATCTTTATTCCCCAAAATGCCCTGAATGAATATTCCCCCCTCCCACACCAATACCTTCTGTTGTGTGCTAAGAGATGTCACATATTTTAATATCATTCCCACAATGCTTTGCTCTCACCGGCTTTCTACATACACCTGCAGCCCTGCAGGAATTGACAGAGTCACAACAGGTGTGAAGGTGAGTCAGGTGAAGGGAAACCTTCTGTAGTCACAGTGGTGGAGGGGAAGCTGTGTCTGAATGCAAATATAATGAGCTTAAGAAAGAAAGGTCTCCATTTTACAGTGAATCTCAGTTATATTCTTTTAGCTCAGCAAATTCTCCAAGCCCAGCATTCAGAGGTTTGGCTTTTATGGCTTTTGGTAGGAATTTACAACCTGAAGCTAAAAAATGAATCCTACTTTGCTAGTATTTTGATGGTTTTTGGTGAATTACAGCTCAACTTTTAGTCCAGTTATGACGCTGAGGAACTTGACAGACCACCCAGGCTGCTGCTTTGGGACTAGATATGAAATGAGTCCAAGACTGTGTAAAAAGTCATGGACGTATTAACACTGTTCCCTGTATCGCCTGGCTTATTAGTATGTATTGTGATTTAATTTCTGTCCTAAGGAATCTGAACTACCATTTTTAGCTAACATTTCAATTTGTTTTATTAATATGAATTTCTTTATTGAGACTGGTTTAGCTAGTAATTTTATCTGTCTGCAGATGGATACGCCTTCTCGCAGGACGAGAATGGGGTAGTCTCTCAGTCGGAGGTCGTCCGGGCATACGACACCACCAAACAGAGGACGGAGGAGTAGTGAAGCTCCGCCCCTTTGGGGGCCGATCCTCCACGGGAACCCGCCCACTCCCCTGGCACACTGGAGCATGCTGAAGAGTCACACCAGTGACTGACGAGGAGCTGCAGGAGTTCTTTTTATTGGGGCCGTAAAAACATCGAACAAAGATTTTAATTTGTATTATTTTTTCTGCAGCGAGTTAGCTGCGCTGACACTGTGAGGGAAGCCACCGTGAGCTTCACCTGAGTATTCAGGGCTCCTGAGGTCTGACAGCCCCAGCTTGCCACAGAACTGTATGCAGACCACGGTGTCTGCAGACCAACTGATCCCAGGGAACGGAGGGAAAGACCGCCTTTCATACCATAAAATTCAGACGCTGGAAGACACAGCACAACAAAGACTCCTGGATCTCGCCTTAGAAGCGATCGTGACAGGGAGCGAATCCTTTTAACGATGACATAGTGTCGATTGCCACTACAACACAACCAGCCGTGCGAGAATGTAGCTTGCCAATGAGACACAAATGTGATTTTATTCCTCCCTGTGATTCCTGAATGCCGTTGCAGCTGAAACATTAATGTATTCGGTTTTATGTACCGAGGGTTAGCAAGTCATTTTCACACTGGAGCATACTATGGGTATTTTACAGACGAAGGCTTTCTGCTAGGTTTAGGCTGGCGTGTGTCTATAGGTTCCTTATTTCCTCTCATTATCCATTTCCCTCCTTCCTAATTTTTTTTGTCTTCCACAATTCCCACGCACTGCACACATTACCCCCTCCGCACCCCTCCGTAGCTCCTCTTTCCGGCCGAATGCATTTAAGGTGTGGCGGCTGGTAGGCCTGGCTGAGAGGGCCGTCCATCAAACGCATCACTCACCCCATTGGCCAGTTTCGGATGAAGGTGGGCTTTGGGTCTGGGGGTGGGCCTGTGAACTGCTGTCAGTCCATCAATGCATCATTCACACTCCGAGGGGCCAAGGTCAGAGCCTAGTGGAAAGGGTGGGGTCACTGCATTTGTAGATTTTCTTTTCAGATTTTTATATCCTGGAACATTTATTACATGAGAAGTAAGTGCCATTAGCTCAAGGGAAAGTGATTTTTAGCCAGTCAGTCGTGGTGCTTACACTGGGACAGTAACTGCGTTCGTATTTTTATATTCAACCAGTAAAATGTAATAAATCTTCTGTTACTAGATCCCCCCCGGACAGCTCATTTAATTTTTTTTTTTTTTTTTTTTTAATGTGATGGTTATATTTAATTTATAAGTAGCATTGCAATGTTTTTGGGAGATTAGTTGTGCGTGTGTGTGTGTGTGAGACCCTCTCCCTGCCAGTGAGGTTCAGGTGTGCTGGGCACCGCACCCATCAGCGCCTTCCTGCGGGCTGACACGCGGCTGTGTGGTGTGCTGAGACTGCTACTGCGTGCTCTGGTCCGCTTTCCTACCCGCCGCTGCAGGTAGCTTGGCCCGGATTTGTCTGCCACTGACTCCGTACCTTCACAGCCCCAGGAGCCCTCTGGGTGTCATGGAAAATGTTGTATCATGAGCTTCCAACTCCGAAATCTCAGCAGAGGGGGTCCAGCTCTCCCAGAAACTCAGCGGGTGCTTCTGTTATTGCATTTTAACTTCTGACACTGTCCAAACAGCTGCCTTCTCAGTGTCCAACCAACCAGCATCCAGGATGACAAACTGCTGTCTGTTTATAATAAAGTTCACTGGTTTTGCTCATCTTATTTTGTTCCTATTCTTCTTTTATTATTAAACTTCCACCTGCTGCCAGAATCCAACCTTGGACACCATCGCTTTTACACGAGGGGTGTGCGAGAGAGTGTATGTGCACAGGGCACGCCTGTTTGTCAGCTGTTGTCTTAGTGCTGTTGATTTTTATATCCTTCGTGTTTACTCTGCATGCAGGGACTGCACCTTTATACTCTGTCTTTTCTTTGGTCCTTTTTGCCAGCAAATAAACTGCGAATGTCGGGGAGAGCGACGTGTTTGCAGGCTTCCGTACTGATCCTTGAAGGCACAGCACTCCTGATGGTGCAAAGCTGAAACATCTGCTGCCTCCCCTTCCTCACATACGAGTCTGTTTGATATTTAGGGCAGGAGTGCAGCTTGAAATGTGGTGCAGTCCTTCTCAGTCATGCTGAAAGACTGCTCACAGGACTTGTCACATGCTGTCCAGTCTTGAGGCTCATTTATTCAAGCCCGTGAATGGAAACACTGAGTGAACTAAAGGTATTTCTTGAGGTTTATATATGTCGCTGGAAAAGCTGTCCCCTATAAACCAGTGGCCAAGCTCACTCCCATATGCTCCTACTTAGTGGAACTGTGAACTTAACTAAACTTTGTAACACTCACAAAATAAGATTTTGTGTTCTTAAATGTATGAAACATTTCCTTATCTTTACAGTACCTGTGGTTTCATTTTTATAGGTAGTTAGGCCAATTAAGATAAGCCGCTTTGTGAAATATGCAAATAAACTGTTAGCTCTTTTTGCCTTGTATATGAAAAATGTCAACAAAATGCCAAAAATTATCCCTTGTATGATTATTCCTTGTATGTAAGTTTGCATGTAAACAGGGCAGATCGATTCTAGCTGTCATCTGTCCCAGGAACTAAAATCTTGTCCAGATGGGACGTAACATTGAATCTTCCCTCAAAAACATTTGCCTAGCCTGAATGATGAAATGTTTATTATTTGATACACTCAGTTTAGTCAGTGTACGGTATTCCTAAATGACCCAGCATCCACATTACATCCAATCAGAGGAATGTTTTCGGATTATTTAAATAGCCCAAGAGCGTGAATGTTTATCTGGGTCGGGCCAAACAGGGCCAGGACCTCCTGAACTTCTGCTTTACCCCCATGGCCTCCGTATGGACAGCTCAGCTAAATATGAGGGAATATGAGGCAGGAACAAGACAAAGAATAAGCATGGATGCCCAGGATATGCTGGACGGCGTGTCAGACACCAGGCTGCTCACACAGAGATAAGGGGGGGTTTACGGTTATTACTTAGATACTATTTATTAAACAACTCTTATTTGCCAGGCCTCCCCAACTGTAGTCCTTCCCTGGTGCTGTGTACCCCCGCATGTAAAACCTATAATTTATTGTTATTATAGATACATCAGCATCATGAACATTCACAGCCATACTGACCAAACACAAACGTTCCATTTTTTCAACATTCAGAAGCAGGACCCCCGGTTTGAGCCCTGTCCACTGCACATTTGTCCACCTGTAGTCACTCCTGCTGCTAAAGAAGGCACTTTGAGGTGTGACTCTAATTGAGATACTCTTGTAACCCCCCCCCACTTAATTCCCATCCCCTTATCTGGCCTCATATCCAAACCATAATGGTGTCTTGAGCCCCAGAATTTCCAGGTCTGTGGCCCAGACTTGGAGACAAGTCAGAGTGAAACGGGCGGTCCGATCGCTTATCGATGTATTTCCACAGAGTCCGTGAAGTGACTGATGGCGGACTCTGCCCCAGCCGGCTGGCCCAGCAAAGCCCACATACTTCATCCACTTTCTATGGACTGTGTTAAGACTAGTATACCGTTTGAATTAAGTCCTCTATTCATTTTTCCCTTTTTTACGAAGGCTCGAGATTGTTTTCAATTTATTTTTTGACACCGAAAATCCATCACCAATTCAGTTAACTCTGAGGCTCAAACAGGTACCTAGAGTGTAAATAAACCCACAATTCTTATGTATCTGCTAAAATGGGAAAGCAGAAGCAAAGTCCTTCTTGAATGATTTTCTCCTTCCCTGGAAAAACAGGGGATGTTGGTTGAATGTTGGGAAGAAAAGAAAAACAAAACTGAAGAAGGAGGAACCGACGGCACACAGCAGAATACGCCTCCCTGGTGTCGCTGGCCAGTGACCCCCCTGCCAACACCCCGTTTGCTCTAGAACCAGACATCCAGCAGAACATCTCCCTGCAGGGTGACCAGCAGCCTGTCAGAGTGACACCAGTGTCCCCAGTCAGAGCTGGTGGACCCCAGCTTTTGTGTTTCTCATCTCAGTTTGTCGACCAGCTGGCAGAGAATCCCGGGCTGGGCGCCAAGGCGTGATCTTCCGCAAGAGCGCCACCTTCAGGAGAGGCACCGCCTCCGTCTGTCAGCTCTGCCCGAAATCGGCAAACCCTTTGCCGGCGGGAAACGGCTCCGGCTGCAGGGGGAAGGAAAAAAACTGCTGTGGAAGAAGGAAGCCACCGTTTTGGGAGGGGTGCAGGGTCTGGTGTAGCTGCAGTGGGGTGTGGCCATGAGAGAGGCCTCCTGGGACGCAGGCCGGGGACGTGTAGGGCGGCGGAGGGGGTGCCGGTAGAGGCGGCTGGGTTTGGCCTGGGGGCAAGGCCGGGGTGGGCACCAAGCAGCCTTGCTGTGTCTGCGGCTGGCCAAGCGCGGCGCCGTCGGACCGGCCCAGGGAGAAGCGGCGCGTGGAGCTGCCCCCGGCCGCCGAGCCCGAGCTGGTGGTGGCCGTGCTGGACTGGCGGGATGGCGTGCGCAGGCTGGTGGGTGGCACCGCCGCCGTCAGGATCATGGGGATGGTCTCGCCCTGGCAGCTGCGCAGCGAGAAGCGGATAGGCGGCTGAGCGGGTTGCTTGGGCCGCAGACACGTGCAGCAGTACACGGCCACCAGGGAGCCCACCACCACGAAGGCCACGAAGATGGAGCCCACCATCAGGAAGGGCACGTAGATGGGCTCTGCGGAGAACACGGGAAGAGCTCATCAATACTGATTACACGATTCTCACCAGGTGAACTTAAGACCCTCTGAACCCCACCCACCCATCATAATTGGCAAATAATAGCCCAGGTGGGAAGGACACACTATAAGTGTTATTATTTTAAAGTAGGACTCCATTGCACTATGACGTAACAGCCTTTCCATATTGTAACGCTTTCCTTTTAAATATTTACTCTCACTAGCATCGCTTTTACAACCGACCTCAGCTTATTTTAATGCTAATGTAAACGTTTGTCGTTCTGCTAGATTTGAATTTTCCAGCTTGACTTACTGAAATCGAAGAAAAACGTCTTACTTCTTTTTTAAAAACCGCGACAGCACCACTCGAACGGTTTAAACATTTCAATTGTTCATAAACTATGAAAAATGTCCCGTGTTCTGCATTATAATATACGGATACTCTACGATGTTTGTAACTTAAGTAATGCCTCAAGATTAAAGTGCCAAGATCTGTTACATATCAACAGCAGATTTGGAAAATATTGGGAACACGACATGCTTGAGTTATGTAAAGCTAAATAGACAGGAATGAAAATCGTTTTGCTGTGTGTTAACTCCCTGAGAAGGACATGCATAAAGTGTCCTCACCTGTAGCCTTAATTTAGTGCTTAATTCCGGTAAGAGTCCGGCAAGGACAAAAGCTGGATCGCTGAACGCCCTTGTCCGCATCCAAGTGTTTAAATCACATAAAACTGGGTGTGTTACCTTCGGCCGGACGAGTCAGAGCTGTCATGGCTTTTAAATTGTCGTATTTTCTTCCGAATTACTTTTTGGCATCTTCAGAGTCTGATCTGTCGCGGTTAACTATATGCATTTTTATCGTCAATATACATTTTCATAAGGAAGGTAACAAATTATACGTGCGCAACGAGAGACAAGACATAGGCCCAAGTATCATTTAACCAGCTAACTAAGGCGTTCCTAACACATTTTCTCGATTTCCCAGAAAAATTATTGTCCTTGTATTACCATATGAGGAAATAGAAGCTTTCTCATGTCCCACGTAACTATAGCGTGTCATTCTGCAATATTTCGCTCCAAGGTAAGTTAAGCCTTTTAAGTGCGATTGGTACTGTCTCATTGTACCCTATTACAGTAATTGAACTTCACATTTGATTTCTAAACCATATTGCCAAATACAAAAACGTATAGCCTGAATGATTAGTGTGTACATTATTTGAATCAGAAAAATATATTGTATTAATAAATAGTTAATTCATTAAAAACTGGCAAACCTGTAGAGTAAGCAAATATAGGCTAGCTAATATATCCTATTGCGTGTCAGAAACATTAAACACATAACCAGTGACGCAATTTAGTCTGTTTAAAAGTTACGGTAGTAATTTACGCTTTAGCATGTTTTAATTCAACTACACAGTCTACACATTTTTGTAACAAAAAATATCACTTATCCTCTGGTCTTTCGGCTTTCTTCTGCACGTTTGCCACTTGTTCACTTGTTTAATTGAAATATAAAGCGATGATTTTATTACCAATTCAGATTAGAAATATTATTTAAAAGTCAGGATTTCGGTATGCACCCGTATGTCGCATTTTGATTTATATAGTTTTATTTTTGGAGTATATAGTGTAAGTTTAGGTATGAGATGATTCTTCAGATACATCGTCCGTCTAGACCACTTTCACGTCCTTTATAGCCTACTGTGCAGATGCCAAAAAGACCAGCGTATATCCAGATTAACCGCCTGAGAAAGGTCTCTTGTTAAAACAAAACTCCATACATAAAAAGCTTCAGGCAACTTCACCACAAGAATAAAATAAATCATAATTCCATTCATGTATTTATGCGCAGCCTTTTTTTATATATATCAAAGCATTTTACGAGGGATCAATCTAAATTTTGATTTATATAGCATACTATCTGGCCATGAACTTTTTTTTGCCGTAGCCATATAACTGGTACACCGTTTGGAATTTTATTAAACAAAAATATGCAGTCTTTTGTTGTCTATTTGAACAAGTCGTTCTATTTTGACACAGGGAAACCAATAAATCTTGTTACAACAGCGTGAAGAGACGTCTGGTCATGATGACAGTCATGATATTACCTGCTTCATGCCTTTTTTTGGACACATTTTCAAGTAACCCGAAGCAATCGAAAACATTTAAAATCGTATAATTACTGCAGTTTATTACTTTTGACAAGCGAGTAGAGTCATTGTACTTGGACGTGTCCCCAGAGATGTCAGCGCAGAAATACTCTTCTTCGTAAAGAGTTTAGTGCATCACCGGCAAACCATGTTGACACATAGTACGGACTTTGGCAGCGTATTAAGAGTCAACGACCAGTGCATGGTTAAGATGATGAGACTTTAGTTAGAATATATGACAAGTTTGCAAAGACGGTTCTGTGTTCTGTGCGATTATAGCCTACATGTAGCCTGTTTAACGCATTTCCGATATTTTACAGTGTCAGTAATAACATGCCATAAAACATGTAATTGAAGAACCCGGACTTTGGCTACAAGCTGTCCATAAACCTGAAATGATTCTAGCAGATAGGCTACTTCGCTACGTATTGTGCATAAACCTGAGTCTGTTTCAAGCAAATATTCATATCCAGCGATGCAGAATTAGCCTACGTAGAATAAAACCAAACGTCAAGTACAGACGTGTGTTTGGGGGACCTACGTGCGGCGAACTCGGTGTTTTCTGCTTCTCTGTCGTTGGTACAGCTTCCCTGGTCCAGTCTGGCGTCCACGGCCGCGCAGCAGTATCTCAGAGAGCAGGATCCGCAGCAAACAGTCGCGTCCATGGTATCGAAGTCCTCTGGACACTGGAAGCCGTCGTGGTAGTTCCCAGAGGCGTCCAGCCAGCCGTGGCAGTATTCCCCCTGGGCATCCGATATCCGCAGGTTACACGTTAAGTAGCCCAGCAAGAGGCAGCTGAGCAGGCGCGTCATCCCGGGAGATGCTCCGGCTTCTCCGCTAAGCAGTTATATGCAGCCGATGTCCTTTTCCTTGCGGAGATTCTTGTAATTTGCGTAAAAGAAATATTATTTTAGATCTTAATCTCTTGAACGAAGGTGGTGGTGACTCTTTGGATTTTATACACTGAATATTAAGAACAAACTGACCCTGTGTTATGTAGATGTTATGGGGAATAGTCCGGGACACGCTAAATATAGTCTTTTGAGTTTAATCATATGTCGTCCCATCTCCGCGTTTCGGGGATTTTCCATAGACTGTAAGAAATTTGGACGGAAAAGCCACGATCCCGTCTTTCAGTGACATTTCCCATTTATGCATAAGATAAGCAATTTTGAGTTAGAATGTCCTCGATCTTGCGCAAAGATTTTGACAGATCGGGTCAAAATAACTTCCACTTGCTCATGCTGACTGGAATTAAGGTTTGGGTGTGCAATGAGAGCGGGAGACGATACGGTCCTTTTCTTATTTCTCACCTGTCTTATTCTGAAACTGGAAAGTCACAGTGCCTCGTTTATCCAGCGTAAAACCGCGGTATGCCCCTGCGCCCGGTGCGGAGCGACGGTCCTGTTGTGTTTCTCCGGCTCCTCCTGCCTTATTATGAACCCCGAGCGACGCGCACGCTGCGCACTTGCGCGTTCACGTCGGAGGGGAGAGTGAATGTCCTACTAATTAACCCTGATGAGACGGGAAACCACGGCCATGGTAGTTTGCTTGGTATTGCGAGTCATTAGATCTTATATAGTTTAGTTCTTCAGACCATTTAAAGTCTATGATTTACTCGAATTCTTTAGGCTATGTTGCTCGTTAACGTATGCATTGATGTTACCATTTCGAGGTATTTTCTTAGTCAGTAAAGCTTTCTTTACACCAAGCAGCCGACATAGACCTATATACTTTACAATAAATAGGACATTCATGGACATTGCGTTAAAATATTAAGTTTAGCGTTAAAATAGGCGATTAAATATTAAAAACATTAAAATATACATTTATATTGTTCACGTTACATCATTGTGGCAGCACTAATTAGGACGTTAGTTTATTTTAAATTTAGTTAGTAATTAGTTTGAATCATTAGGTTATATGAGCATCTTCATCGTGATTAATGTCGTTTATACGCTTCACTCAACATTTGGGAGGCATAATAAATATCTAATAGTAATTCTATTAAATAGACATGAATTTTTACAAAATTTGTTAAAGAAACTATATGAGAGGACGTGAAAATGAATGAAACTTCGGGTTTTTCTTCTTCTTTTTTCTTTGTTTTTTGGTGTTGTTTACGTTACATACATTTCAAGAATATCCCAGATACGATTATCTAGCTTCCAATACGAGCAGAGTCCTCTGCAGAGATCAGCGTGGACTGGAAATCATCCCTAAATAATTGCATTACAACACAAATTGTTTGGTGGCCTTCTAAATTATTTAAGGCTGACTGGAGCTGAGACGCGTCTCATTGACCATTCAATTAGTGATCTCTTCAGTGCACATGGCAATCGTTTCTGTAATATGTCGAGAGGATTTTACATTTTGTATTATAATTATGATGGTTTACTGCCCTCTTGTGGCGAACCAAAAATATTTAAATTATATGATGCATGTTCCTCCCGTACCAGAAAAAAAACTAAAAATAAAAAAAGTAATTTTGCAATGAACCCATTCGTCGAACACGAGACATTCGCCTTCTTATTAAATGTTCCGGGGATGTGGACTTTAAATCAGTGCTTTGTTTGTTGATTTATTTAATTTCTATTTTAAAGGTCGGATGTCTGCGTATGCCATTTGCGAAATTATGTGTACATGGAATCTCCAGGTTCATGAATGTTTACTGAAAACTAAGTTTATTTTGCCGTTAACTTACACAGCTGTAAATACACAGTTGTCACTCACTTTTCTTCTAAGCAACTCTACTTCTCAGTAATACTTAAACTGCATCCAAGCAATTTACTTCTAAAACATTGACAGAATGATCCAGAAATTTGACAGACACCCAACTGTAGAGTGACTTACAATTTTAAATATGCAATGAAAACTTCCAGAGAGTCTGAACAACTTTAAAATAGTTCTCGTTTTGTTTTCTGGATATTTGTTCTATTTTAGCTTTATAAAAACCCAACATATCTTGCATAGTCATGCAGACCGAAAAGATTGTGTTTAATATAGCGACATGGAATCCTGAGTGAATAATTTACCGTATTTACCGTAAACTATTTACTGTTTTAAGCAGTTTAAGACGTTTTTGAACGCTAAAATAATCATATGAGTATATACGTAAACATCACCAGTTTTTTCTTTATGTCAATCATTTCCTGTCCACTAAGCTAGTATCTCCGGTCGTTGATGATTGGTAAATGACATGTATTTAAATCTTTCGCTTTGAGACTGGACTGTGCACATATAAATACATTAGTTGGCTTCTCAAAAACTTTAAATAAGATGAGGTAACATTCATATATCATGAGGATTTCCTTAAAACTAAAAGCATTTGAAATGTTTATTTCCTGATGAATTAGTGAATTACATTTTCCGTGTCAAGCTTCCTGGTAATTGTAGTTTTAGAATTAGAAAATTATCTATCTATCTATCTATCTATCTATCTATCTATCTATCTATCTATCTATCTATCTATCTATCTATCTATCTATCTATCTATCTATCTATCTATCATCTATCTATCTATCTATCTATCTATCTATGTATTTATGTATCTATTTATCAAGTATAAACATTCAGTCAAATTCATTTAAAACAAATTAAACGGACTCTGATTTATAATGCATGTTTTACCTATTACATTTAAATTTGAATCAGGAATACAGCGAAATTCTGAAAATGTCTGTCAGTGTCCCTCATGTGTTGTTGGGTAGTAACTCTTGAATTATGAGGTGTAGTCTGATTGTATCTTCGGTGTAACTTCTGGTGGCGCTGTTCACGCTCGTGAAGCAAATTCTTATATACTATGTTTAATATTTTGCTATATATACAGAACGTTTATTACATTGCAACGCTCACTATAAAGAGTAACTCCATAATATGTGACTATTATATTTATATTACTCAGCTTTCAGCTTTGACATTACTCATATTTAAAATTTGTCCTGATTTATTTTTTGAATGACAAATTGTTGTTTCTCTTTATTACAGGGCTATCCGTCGGTCCCGATTAGTGCACTGATTAATCCACTACTAATTATCTCTACCCCTTTACATTTTAATCTATTTTGACGTCTAAATATGAGTATGACGATGTACTAAAATCGTGGGATAAATTGAATTGAAATGATGAATGTAGAAAATGCTTTTGAAGTTGAACAAAGTACGAATTCGTTTCCCTGTTGACATCGGAAAGCTGTCTGCCCTTTCTTTTAATTGCTGTTCTATAATTAAAGTAAAAACATCAAACACATTTTGAACCTTTAAATCCCAATTCCACATGCAGCATGAATTATTTCAGACGTGTTCCCATTTCCCTGTCTTTACCATTGACAGCGAACTAATAAGTGCCGGAGACACATGGATGACATACAGCACGCGCCGTCCGACGCCTCCCCCCCCGCACGCCCTTGCTGCTAAACCCGGCGCCTCCATATAGGCATTGGCCCCTAGGCGTGTCAGTTAAGCCAGCCTCCCCGCTCAGTCTCTCCAGTGAGAGTGAGTGAGAAGTGCCGTGCATTGAGTCAGGCGGTGAAAGATCCGGGGGGGTGGGGGGGGAGCTGGGGCCAGAAGCTCACCGATCCAACCACACGCAAGGGAAAACGAGAAGAGACAAGCGGTGAAAGTGATCCAAGCAGCTGAAACTCACGGCGATGGAGGAGGACATGCATCTGGCGGACGAGGGACTCTACGTCCCTAAAATATGCAGACAGCGGAGTCCCTACAGCGCCCTGAAAACCTTCCCCAGCAAGCGGTCGGCGGGGAAGACGCGGTATGAGCGACCCACCATGGTAGACATCCCGCTGCTGGGAGGCGGCGGCGGCGGCGACGGCGGAGGAGGAGGAGGAGAGCATCCTAACCAGAATCAGCACCATCAGCATCAGCAGCATATTCAGCCACATCAGCCGTCCCTGATCAGCAGCAGCGATCATCGCCACCCGCCGCAGCGCTCCCCCGGGCCCGGCTTCCGCGTCGCCACCTCCACTTCGGCGACGTCGGCAGCCACAGCATCCCTCGGCAGCCCGCGGAGTGTCGGCGGCGCGGCGGGGCACCAAACCTCCGGGCATCCAGCCGCCAACTCCGCTCTCTGTCACGACTCTCCAGACTGCAGCCAGGGGCTCAGCGCAGGTGCGTCCGTAGTTTTTCCATTATATATAACCAAAAGTGAAACCTACACCAAAAAATATTGTATATTAATAATTTGGATATATTTATACCACGCTGTTTCAGAATATGTACCATGCCCTTAAGCAGAATCTATAAATATTATTTGAATTAATGTAGTAAATAGTTTATAAAAGTGGCATGACATTCAAGCAGGGTGTTTACAGAAGGAGAGATGTCACATATAAGCCAGAAGTCCGGCGAAGTTTGACGTCCTAGTTTGTCCGATTTGTGTCACTGTCGCACAACGAACACGCGATTTTAAAATAGTGTTATTTATATGAAGGGAGCTAATTATCAGACACCGGAATTAATTAACTTTTCCAGCACCATTTTGCCCATTGACCGCTCACGTGAATAGAAAAAAAGATACACGCACATGTGTAAAATTTGATAGTTTTATTTGATTTGGTCCTTCTTAAATTATTGGAAATGTGATTATTTTGTCCTGTGCTGATGATGAAAAGTGAGTGCAGAAGACCCCCACCAAACAAAGGTACGGCGATGATTCCGTCTAGATAATAAGGTAAATATTTGAAGAGGGGGCGCGATCAGCTGCCGACTCGGTGGCGGGGAGATGAGGGCGAGACCGGGGCTGTATGTCACCGGGGCTGTTTCTGTCAGGCCGACGGGACGCAGACATAAGCACAGCGGCCGTCACATATGTCAGCTGTCACTGACTGTAGGTAGGATGATGGATGTGTTAGATATGCGAAGGGTCCGTTTCCAGGCCACTCTGCTATTTTATTTAACTTAGTGGTGTCCAGCTGTATTTCAATAAGACCAGTGCATGCATTCTGGTTATTGTTTTTGTCCCTGTCTGTGTGCACATTGAGGCTTTGGTGGGCACATGTCTGAACATATCCACACGCGTGTGCCTCAGTATGGGGGGGGGGGGGGTGCTGTGTGTAAGGCTGGTGGTGACAACCAGGGTGACTGGTGTTTCTCAGCAGATGGTGGTGCTACCTGCCTGGGGAGGGTTTACAATTGGGGCATGGATAGCTATGGAGGTACTTTACGGGGGCCCTTGAAAACATACAAGTATGGAATTATATAATGGGTGGGGGGCCAAGCTGACATTTTATCAGGGGGCCCAGAATTTCAAGCTGTACTCCTTATGTGACAACTGGTCAGTCGCTTTGTGAATTCTTGGGTTTTTTTTGTTTTGTTTTTTTTTTGATGGGGGGGGTCATAATAGAGAGTCCATGGATATTTTGACCACCCCCCCATGACCTTTGTACTTCTGTACCTGCTCCTGGCACTTCAAGATGGGTCGTGTCCCTGACGAGAGGCGTCTCCCCGGTCCGTCTCAGGCCTACAGCTCCCTCACGCCCACTCGCTTTTGGGTGGGGCCGTCGATCCCGCGCCCTTCAGCAGATCCTCATCCCTCACGCCCACTCGCTTTTGGGAGGGGCCGTCGATCCCGCGCCCTTCAGCAGATCCTCATCCCTCACGCCCACTCGCTTTTGGGTGGGGCCGTTGATCCCGCGCCCTTCAGCAGATCCTCACCCCTCACGCTGCATTTTGCTGATGGACCTTGGCGATGGCTGCCGAGTGTGTCTGGAGAAATGGCACCTCTGTTAGCCCCCCGCCCCTCCCCCGCCCTTCTCTTCCCCTCTCCCCCTCTCGAAAAAAATCAGCTTTAAACAGATTAAACGCATATTTCAAAAGCATCAGCACCACAAACGGCACATATAATAGAATTCTGTCAAACAAAAAAATAATTTTCCTCTTGCTACAGCTCAATCCGGTGATTACCTGCAATGTAATGCATCCATCTTCCCCCCTTTCTCTCTCTCTCTCTCTTTCTCACTCCCTCGCTCATTCGGCCTCTCTCATCTCTCCTTTCATTTCCTGTGATTGATATGATACCACAATGGCATTATGCATGAAAAAGGGGGGAAAAAATGCCCATCGCTATCATTATTTGTTTCTGTCTCTCGGTCTCTCTCAACCTCGCCATCAACGTCACGCCTGCCTGCGTGCGCATACATCTGACTGATTATATCTGACGGCTCTGGGCGTCTGCGCGCGCACGGGGCTGCGTGGCTGCGGCTGCACGTGTGCACCCGGTTCTCGCACTGCGTGCATGCTCAGCTTTACAATGAGAGGGGAATTAGACTTTGTGGGGAAAAGGCAAGGAAGTTCCAAGTTCTCTGGGCGATTCCGACACTCACAGGAACCGTGATCCCCACAAGACACCCAGGGCCCCCTTATCTCCCCGCTGGCAGGTGGGCTTGTCAATCCATCCCAGGACCTTCAACTGTCCTCAAACAAGCATGCAGGTCTGTAGATAGGAGGCTTTCATCTCCTCCATGGATTATGGGCCCAAGACTTAAGAGCTACATTTTCACTCTTTATGAGGGCGGGAACAAGTGAAGGAGAGACAATCTCAGACACCTCGTCTCTCGGATTTGGAAATACAGAACCAGCTGCTGATCAGGAAGTTTTATTGACCTTTTCTTCCTGTCGAGGTCCAGTGCATCCAGTCGTCGACACAACATGGGCCTTCTGTGGGCCTTCTGGCTTAAGCTGATGTTTCTTACAATCACCCCCCCCCCGGGCGGGATGCTGCATCCTGGGTTTTTAACGACCGGTGGAAACTTCTCTCACTGCTGTGAGAACATAGGAGAAGGTCACGCTTTTACCAAGAGCTGGCTTGTGGCCATAATGTAGCTGTAGTGGCCCTTTAAGAGTTTTTGTTTTGTGATGTGAAACGTCGGGTTTCCCTGATGGGAAGATTTGTGGAGCGGAGGGAAACTGTCCATCCGGATCAGATGCAGTGTCTGCCAGTTGGTGATCGCTGCTGTAGATTATGGGTGGTGTGGTTGCTCAGTGGATAGCCTGTTCTATAGTGAGCCCATCCAGGGTGTCCTATGCCTGGTACTCCCTGCTAGAGGTTCTGGCCTTTGTGGAACCCTGGTTGGATAATACAGGAAGGGAAACTGTTTTGAAGTTCATCAAGCGCCATGTTGAGGCATACAGGAAAGTGCAGGAGAGGCAGGCGAAGTCCGAGGTCTGGGAAAGATCTGAGCTTAAATCTACATACTTAAACCTCTATTCCAACAGTCACAATGGGCTGAGGTGACACCTTGTGGGTCATGTGACACAGTGTAAACTAAACAAACATAACCCTGTCCTCACATTTCGTATGAATCCATCTATGTTAAAAATGTATGGTAAAATATTGGATGTGAAGGCAAGAGTGATTCCATACATGTTAATACATTGCTGAGAATTTATATGATTAAGTTTTTAAGCTACAATGATGTTTTTATTGATGTTTTTATTTATTACAATGATGTTTACACAGCACATCTTATTCCTAAAATGTACAAAGAATATGTCAGTACATGGAGTATAGTGGATATTATATTACAGTAGTATTTAATATTTGTTAAAGAGTATGTAGTATGGCGCTAGGTGAGAGGCAGAGATTGGAGCCTCCAGTCCTCTCGGCGATGTATATACGGTTCGGCCGCTTTGTAGCCCCTTGTAATAAACCGTCGGTCTAATTCGGGGACTTTCGGTTCGGATGCGAACCGGAGTCCGCCAGTTGGTGACAACCGCTCTAATCACTAATGTCGTCGCGTCTCATCAGCATGCACATCAGCGGGCTTGAAATTTCTTCGCTTTGGGACGATATAACGATTAAAATGCGGCGTTAGAAAATGGCACGACAAAAAAAAACATCTATTCGCAAATACCGCGTATCTGATCAAAAGTCTTTCCGCGGGGTTCCGTGTGGTGTATTGAAGTTTACCGACTTGGTTTGGGTTAACAGAAATGCACGCAAAATGAATGCACAACATGTCTAAATTCAAAACATTTAAATGTGATATTTGCATATCAGATTTAATGTCAAGAATGACTGAAAACAGCATCTGTCCTAAAATGAATCATCTTAGGTTATCTGGGTATTAAAAATGTGTTTGAACGTTTGTGCCAAGCCTCTCTAATCAGATTTATATATCTGATAGCAAGGCATCAGTTGGGGGGAAAATGAAAGTGAACTTTCTGGGACTTGGAAAATATTTATACAGTATATGGCCAAAAGTATTGGGACACCTGCTTTTACATACACATGAACTTTAATGACATTCCATTCTTAATACATAGGCTTTAATATGGAGTTGGCCCACCCTTTGCAGCTTTAACAGCTTCAGCTCTTCTGCGAAGGCTGTCCACAAGGTTTAGGAGTGTTTATGGGAATGTTTAACCATTCTTCCAGGAGAGCATTTGTGAGGTCAGGCACTGATGTTGGACGAGAAGGTCTGGCTCTGCTCTAATTCCTCCCAAACTTTACACTTGGCACAATGCAGTCAGACAGGTACCGTTCTCCTGGCAACTGCCAAATCCAGACTCGCCCATCGGATTGTCAGACAGAGAAGCGTGATTCATCACTGCAGAGAACATGTCTCCACTGCTCTAGAGTCCAGTGTCAGCGTGCTTTACACCACTGCATCCGACGCTTTGCATTGCACTTGGTGATGTAAGGCTTGGATGCTCGCCCATTGGAAACCCATTCCATGAAGTTCTCTACACACTGTTCTTAAGCTAATCTGAAGGCCACATGAAGTTTGGAGGTCTGTAGCTATTGACAGTTGGTGACTTCTGCACACTGTGCGCCTCAGCTTGCAGTGTCCCCACTCTGTGATTTTACGTGGCCTGTCACTTCGTGGTTGAGTTGCTGTTGTTCCCATTTGCTTCCACTTTGTTTTAATACCACAAACAGTTGAATGTGTAATATTTAGTAGCGAGGAAATTCCATGAATGGACATATTGCACAGGTGGCATCCTATCACAGAACCACGCTTGAATTCACTGAGCTCCTGAGAGTGACCCATTCTTTCGCAGATGTTTGTAGAAGCAGTCTGCATGCCGAGGTGCTTGATTTTATACACCTGTTGCTATGGAAGTGATTGGATCACCTGAATTCAATGATTTGGAGAGGTGTCCCAATACTTTTGGCAATACTGTACAGTGTATGTATACTTTTGGTTGTGGCAGTTATTTTGTATTTTGTTTAGCTCCACTGTGACAGGACCATAACACTCCATAGACCAATAGAAAGGCAGTAATAAAATGAAACATCTGGTTTTACGGCATAGGAGAACTAAGAACTAAGCCGTGAAGCGGCTCTTGAGCCTCGTGGTCATACAGCCGCATGTTCTTGTCACGCCTTTGGGCGCCAGGTGCGTTCTTCGTCGTGTGCGGTTTGCGAAAGCGCGGCCGCCATCACGCTCTGTTTTCACGAGTTCGAGTACCAGGAGCCTCGGTCCCGGGGTGACAGACAATGAGAATGACAACCTGTTTAATTTAACACCCCAGAATGCGGTGCGGGGGGGGGGGGGGTGGCCGGGGGTGTGAAGCTCACTCTATGTAATAAAGCAAATTGCGTTTAAAAGCTTTTCCGAAGAGTTGTGATTAAAATAAATGGCGCTCATAAATTCCTGTCTCCGGCACATGTTGTCCTTAATGAAATTTTATGAGCCTGTTTCTGCATGGCATTGGAGAGGGAATATCGAGAGATCTGTCTCGCCAGGCAAGCGGGATACGCTGTACGTATTAATCAGCCTGCACATCTGTGCCTGGCGGTCGGACACACCTCGGAGCCACACTCTAACCGTCTTGTCACGTGGGAGCCACCGTCACCACCAGAGGCCGTAATTATTTGTGTGTGTGTGTGTGTTTTTCCCTCTTCGCATGAAGATTAGAGATTAATCTTCGTTAAGCAAGAAACATTTGAGATGATATGAGCTGGCCCGGAGGCAGCAGAGAAAATGGCGAGGCGTCCTCCATCTTCGCTGTGGTTGTTTTAGAGCCTGAGAGTTGTTGTTGTTCATCGCATCAATGGACATCAATGATTTAGGCCCTGTCACTCTGTAGACAGGCTTTCTGGAACGTTCAGACCAATGGCGTCTGTCGGCCTTATCACGTCGCAATTTAGATCAAAAAAGATTCTGGTGGAAATATGTCAGTTGAATAATCAGCGAAGGCAATGGAGGGGCGATACCAGTTGGAGCCCCGGGCGGTTGTGGAGGGGAGGGGGGAGAGAGCAAGGGAGGTGATAAACTGCAGCTCAGAACATTGATATATCCACTGCATGCTATTCCCATATATCCACTGCATGCTATTCCCATATATCCACTGCATGCTATTCCCATATATCCACTGCATGCTATTCCCATATATCCACTGCATGCTATTCCCATATATCCACTGCATGCTATTCCCAACACGCTGTGAGCAGAGGGGCACTAGTGAAGTTGGCCTCCGCCAAGGATTTGCTCGCCACGATTGTATCGGAGCAATCTATTGGTGTGTATCATACGGCTTAGGGCTCTGACAGTCTTATGAGGACACGGCTGGCTGCTTGTCCGAAGCTGGGAGCATTAGCACGGTGACTAACGCCCGAGACAGTTTAAACGCCACAGGTATCATATGTGCTAGTTTCTGAGACTGCTACCTGAACAGTGGAAGTACTTCTTTCATCAAATACCTGTTATGTACGATTTCATACATGTCATTTGCCCTCTGGTGGATGAACCATGTGCTACAGGCGGTAAGAGCATTTTTATTGCATATTCCAAGATGGCTGCCTTCATCATTTGCTATTTTTGGAAGAGTACCAGGAAGCAAAACTACAGTAAGTAATGCCATGTACATTATTCAATAATTACAATTCAATAATCATATTACTCAATTATGATTGATTTTTTTCTCCTTAGACATATTTAAAGTTGAATTTAAGATGTTTTCATGGCTATGGTTGTCAGATGTAGTATCAATGTGATTTGCTTGTATGAATTTGATGTGCATCTTTAGATGGTGAAAAAGTACAGTGTTGATAATATGATTTTGGATGGAAGCACAAGTGACATGGAGCAGTTAGAGGAGGAAGATGAAGGTGGTAGTGATGAGGAATGGAATCCTAAGGCAGTACCTACTACAGAAGGTTCAAACAACAGTGATGAAGATATGAGAGGAGAAAGTGTTAAGGAAACAGATGCAGAAGTATAAACAGTAGCTGACAACAACAAAAGTAAAAAAGGAGCCGTACAGATGGAAAAAAGTACTATTTAAATCTCCAAATGTTGAGTTTAATGGATGTGTTGAGGAAGAGTTAGTAGACGGGTCAGACTGGACACCCTATACATGCTTCCAGTAGTCAATTGTGAATGAAATGCTACAGGAAATTGCATGTACAGAAACTGAGAAATTCACAACACAAACGTAAAGAAACTGAACAGGTTCTAGGTATGTACATACAGTATGGTGTGGATACAGATGTCCAATGTACGAGCCTATTGGGAGACAGGGACAAGGTATCCCCTGTCGGGGCGCGTTATCTTGAGAATGCTTCCTAAAATTGTTGACAATAATTCACTGTCAAGACAACCTCAGTGTGCTTGATCAGAATGAGAAAGACAAATTGTGGAAATTTAGGCCATGGTTACAAAAACTAAAAATAGTAGCAAAAATAGCAATTGGGTCTACAACAAAGCATAGTAACCATGTTGCAACATGACTGCAAAAACTTGTAAAATGTAAAACAATCTAAAATACATGTAATATGATGCAAATGTTTTAAAAATGTATGTTTAAAAAAGTGATCCTATAATGATCATATAATATAAACCAGAGATGCTGGGTGTATCAAATATGATACAAAAAAATCATACATAGAGACTTTTTTTCTACAGCTTTTTTTCATTGTATCAAAAAGATGCAATAACTTCCATTTCAAATATCAGCCTTTAAAAGGTTAAGAAGGTGCTGATTGGCTGCTGCCTTACTGAGCTGCCTGGTCAGCCAAAGAACGACTGTAAGCAGACATGCGATATGATGTTTGTCAGGCAGAGCTACAGCCCCACTGAACTGGTTACCTGCAGCTGCAGGGCGTAGGATCCTGGGGGGAGGGGATGGTAGGAACCTTGTACCCCCCAATATATCAGTTAGATTGTCATTCCCCCCAATAAATATAGCATTGTATTTACGTCATCAAGTTGTTATCCCAATGTCAAATTCTCTTCTGTGCCGCTCTGCTGCTGGTTACCATTTCATCCCCAGACTATCTACTTTTAGATTAGTGCTACAGGTTTGGTGAGACAGAGAGATAGAGACAGACAGAGAGAGAGAGACAAAGAGAGAGACAAAGAGAGAGATAAAGAGAGAGACGAAGAGAGAGACGAAGAGAGAGACAAAGAGAGAGACAGACAGAAAGAGAGACTGGCTGCTTGTGAGTCATGTTCTGCCTTTTTTCCGGTAGAGCCACCTCACCCATTGCGATTTCGTGCTGAGCTCTCCTGTCTTCGTGCTGACCTCTCCTGTCATGCAGTGGCAGTCTGCTGTCTTCAGAGTCTCCCACACAGAGCAGAGATGTTTCCTGTGTTTTCCTCATGTGTCAGTCATGTTGGGAAACACGTGTGACAGACCCCGAAATTAAACTGTCAGCACACGGCGTTTGCAGGTACGGCTCGGGCCTGTGAGGCGATATACAGGAATGAATGTTCGCTTGTCATGCGGGACAAACTAGGGGTGTGCAGCGATCCATGCATCTCCTCTGGAGGAGGCTGACAGAAACGCCCCCTGTACTACACCCCGGCTCGCAGACACTAAAGGAAAGCTACACCCCGGCTCGCAGAAGCTAAAGGAAAGCTACACCCCGGCTCGCAGACGCTAAAGGAAAGCTGCACCCCGGGTCGCAGACGCTAAAGGAAAGCTGCACCCCGGTTCGCACACGCTAAAGGAAAGCTACACCCCGGCTCGCAGACGCTAAAGGAAAGCTACACCCCGGCTCGCAGAAGCTAAAGGAAAGCTACACCCCGGCTCGCAGACGCTAAAGGAAAGCTGCACCCCGGCTCGCACACGCTAAAGGAAAGCTGCACCCCGGTTCGCACACGCTAAAGGAAAGCTGCACCCCGGCTCGCAGACGCTAAAGGACAGCTACACCCCGGCTCGCAGACGCTAAAGGAAAGCTACACCCCGGCTCGCAGACGCTAAAGGACAGCTACACCCCGGCTCGCAGACGCTAAAGGAAAGCTACACCCCGGCTCGCAGACGCTAAAGGAAAGCTACACCCCGGCTCGCAGACGCTAAAGGAAAGCTACACCCCGGCTCGCAGACGCTAAAGGAAAGCTACACCCCGGCTCGCAGACGCTAAAGGAAAGCTACACCCCGGCTCGCAGACGCTAAAGGAAAGCTACACCCCGGCTCGCAGACGCTAAAGGAAAGCTACACCCCGGCTCGCAGACGCTAAAGGACAGCTACACCCCGGCTCGCAGACGCTAAAGGAAAGCTACACCCCGGCTCGCAGACGCTAAAGGACAGCTACACCCCGGCTCGCAGACGCTAAAGGAAAGCTGCACCCCGGTTCGCACACGCTAAAGGAAAGCTGCACCCCGGCTCGCAGACGCTAAAGGACAGCTACACCCCGGCTCGCAGACGCTAAAGGAAAGCTACACCCCGGCTCGCAGACGCTAAAGGACAGCTACACCCCGGCTCGCAGACGCTAAAGGAAAGCTACACCCCGGCTCGCAGACGCTAAAGGAAAGCTACACCCCGGCTCGCAGACGCTAAAGGAAAGCTACACCCCGGCTCGCAGACGCTAAAGGAAAGCTACACCCCGGCTCGCAGACGCTAAAGGAAAGCTACACCCCGGCTCGCAGACGCTAAAGGACAGCTACACCCCGGCTCGCAGACGCTAAAGGAAAGCTACACCCCGGCTCGCAGACGCTAAAGGACAGCTACACCCCGGCTCGCAGACGCTAAAGGAAAGCTGCACCCCGGTTCGCACACGCTAAAGGAAAGCTGCACCCCGGCTCGCAGACGCTAAAGGACAGCTACACCCCGGCTCGCAGACGCTAAAGGAAAGCTACACCCCGGCTCGCAGACGCTAAAGGACAGCTACACCCCGGCTCGCAGACGCTAAAGGAAAGCTACACCCCGGCTCGCAGACGCTAAAGGAAAGCTACACCCCGGCTCGCAGACGCTAAAGGAAAGCTACACCCCGGCTTGCAGATGCTAAAGGAAAGCTGACGCTCAATGAAGTTACGTAGCACAAAATCAGACCCCCAAAAACCCAGTCTAGAGGATGTGTCAGTCAGTCGGGATGCAAGTGTTACGTTATTTACCAGAATATTGGATAAATATGACTGACTTTAAACAGCAGGATACAGACTAAAGCAATCCTCTTTTGAAGAGCAGCCATTTTGGAGGTGAGATTTAACTCCTTGAGGTTACAAATTCAGGTACTTAATCAGGAGCATCACGAGAGATTTATGAAAAGGGGGGGGTAAGCCTTTACTCGGGGGGGGGGGGGGGGGGAGTCTGATTTTAATGAAAATGAATGAGAACACTATTTAAATGAATTAGTCTACATTTATTTTCTGGGGGTTAAATGCTCCCTAAAACAGCCCTAGCGACACTGATATGTCCTTGACCATCCTGACAGCAAATCGATGTCTACCCAGCATGCACCACAACTACACTGTGTAAGCAGTTTGCAGGTATTCCAAACCTCTATTTACAGGAAGCCTCTGAAGTGCTGTCACTGCTCAGTCCCTTTGCCGCTTCATAACCTGTCCAAAAGATGACTGGTTGGCTCCTGCCTCTTGTGTGGATTTTACCCCATGTCTAGAAGGTCGTCAAATGACCCAAGACAACAAATTACACATTACATGATCACATTACATAGGTTTTTTCTCACTGGACTCAATCACCCACAAACCCCAGCAGTAACTACAGGAAACCAGGTAGCCCAAAATACTACACCATATGCCTTGTATTACACAACACTTATTCTGTATGGCAAACAGGTGATGAGAGGAGTGAGAGAGAATTGTAATTTAAATACACCTATTAGCCATGGTAGTTCAGTCAACATTTTCGCAATTCTCGATTATAAGATTCCTTGCCTTTTTTGGGGTGGTGGTGGGAAGGGGGCTCGCTAACAGACCCTCACATAGTGCCTAGGAGGAAGGAGAGGGTTTGGGGTTTGATCGACCATCAGGAAGTGCAAACATGCGCGGGATTCATTAATCATCCTGGCTTGGCCCCCACTGTCCAGTGACATAGATCCTCTGTTCTCATTACTGCTGTAAAACCCCCTACAGAATAGAAGTCCATACCACAAGATTCTGTTCTGCTTTAGGATGTATGAGCTTGTAAAATCACCACTCGTGTTCACCCTTCAAAGTGGATCACACAGTGCCCTTTGCTCATACGCGACTGGAGTCTGACTCAGAGGGTTCTCCTGGAAGGTTCTCCTGGAAGGTTCTCCTGGATGTGATTTCAGCACTGGATGCAGCAGGTGGGACCATCAGCTGCACGGGAGTCTCACATCAGAGTCCAACAGCTCTTTAACCAGTTCCTGATCTTTCGTCCCTTGTGTTTTCCTTCTGAAAGAGGATTTTAGCCTTGGTGTTCTGAATGTTTTGCATGTATAGTTGCTCCAATACTGCTTACACTTGTACCTGGCCATTTACTGGACGCTCATGAATGTTTGCAATGAGCTATATGCTCCACCTATACATCACTTTGGACAAAAGCGTCTGGTAAATATGTAAATGAAAATCCTTTGTTGGACATGTTTCCAAATCATCTTCAAGTCAGTTAGCCTGAACGCTTCTTTGTTTTGTGACGCAGTGATACTGCTTTTTACTACCCTTCTAACAATATCAAACAGATTAAAGTCCCTCTTCATTAATCCACTTAATTGGCCCATTAATTGAAGTGTTTCTCTGTTTTTTTTAATCCCAGTCCTTGCCATCATTAAGAACATAAGAACATTGTTCAAAGGGACTGTGAATGACCTGCGGCATATCAGTGAAAACAGACAGAAATGCGTGATTTGTGTGTAAAAATACGCAGCTAAAGCATTAGGAATCTTATCTATGTTCATGTTTTTTTTCTCCCGGCTTGGAAAGTAAATCAAGGAAGCTTTATTTACTGCCACCTTGTCTTCAGATTAGTACTGGAAATGAATGACATAGTACATGCAGTTAAATAAGGACTGAGGTACGCGGGATGCCTAAAGAGAAACTGGTAGAATTACCTACATATAAATTCGGCATCAAACGGGACAAAAAGGTTAATGTTTCGGATTCTATAATATTACTGTCCCCTGTCTGTTTGGGTGTGGTTTGGAGTTAGATGGCAGTTACATCCTCATATTTGCTTGTTGAAAAATTACCATGTTTATTGATATATCTTTGATTACTAGTACTGCATAATTGAAAACTCCTTTGTAAAATACAATTTGTGGTGTCCTGATAAGCCAGAAAATGTTATCGTCAGAAATCCTCGGCACTTAGCTAACCTGCCAGTTTCCTGTCTGGATGTTGAGTGGATGGGCACAACTGCAATGGGATATATAATAAGCAACATCGACACTAGTTCACTTCCTCTCTGTTGGCTGTTCTGTTGTCACTACAATGTACTTCCATAACACATCTCATGTCCTGATTCCCTGAGCTTCATTTCAATAAACTCTGCCTTAAAGAGTGACCCCTCCTCACATCCTCACCCCCGAGCCAGTGGCTCTGATTGGCTACCTCTACTAGCATTAAACTCTCTAGTCAGTGGAGAAGTACCCTACCCAACAATAGTAATAGTTATGAAGTCTCTGAATCCCTGAGAGTATGGGAAAAGTTGTTTTTTTTTGAGGGTACCAGTACTCAGCTTAAGCAGTCTTTGTTTTACTGGTTCATTTGACCTTGGAAAGGATACATCACTGCGATTGGTTGGCATCCCATCCTGGGTTGTTCCCTGCCTTGTGCCCGTAGCCTCCGGGATGAGCGCCGGACCCCCTGCAATCCTGAATAGGATAAGTGGAAACACCAGCGCCCTGGGATAATCGTCAAATCAACCTGAGTCTCCATGTTAGGGCCCCTAGATGAGTTAATCTGCCCCTAGCAGAAGGTAGTCTCTTGCATTGAGATCTTCCTGTAGGTTCTGAGGTGGTCTGCTGGGTGTCTTCATGTGATTCCCCCCTCCCCCCTTCCTCCACAGAGAACCGGCTCATCCTGGATGCCTTTGCGCAGCAGTGCAGTCGCGTCCTCAGCCTCCTGAATGGCGGCGGGCAGCTGCTGGACCCCCGGCCGTATGCCTCGGCGTCATTCATGTCCCAAATCAAGCAGGAGGAAGGTGGATATGTGGAGAGAGAGCTGCCCGAGGGGTCCTGCCAACCCGATAAGGTGGGGCCTGCAGAGGTGGAGACATCAGAGGCGGGGCTGGAGGCAGAGCCTCTGCACAGCCATCGGAGGCAGCAGCAGACCTCGGCCATCCTGCACGCCTTCACCGAGTCGCTCTACGGCTACCTGACGGCCGGCTCCCGGCCCAAACCCGGCTACTGCCACCCCGCCGACCCGGACGTCCTCCCATCCTCTCCATCCCACACCCTGGGTGGATGGACCTCGCCCACAACCTCGGAGTCTCACGGACACCCGTCGTCTACGTTCCCTGAGGAAGAGGATGAGGAGGAAGCCTGCTGCCCACGCTGCCTGGAGCTGGAGCAGGAGGTGCTGTGCCTGCAGCAGGAGAACGAGGAGCTGCGCAGCAAGCTGGACAGCGTGCCAGGTGCTGCCCTCTCATGGTTAATGAGCTTTACTGCACGGCTCATTTTGCAGCGGGATCAAGACAGTCAGCTGTGTGGCATGCAGTTCATCCCTTACATTGGGGGAGGGTTAAAATCAGAAATACTGGGGATTTCTAAAAGGTCTGCTCCACCGCGAGAAGGTCTATACCACCAGAGTTTAATCGCCATGACAATTTATTTCACCATTTCTCAGTCATTCATAAATCTGCTTGCTTATTGCTTGGCAGGACTGAGAGGATGATAATGGCCCCAGTATCGGAGAGAACAGCTTGGATTTGGCTAATGGGCCAGATCCAACACATTTATTTATTTCCCATAGCCCCCCCCCCCCCACCGGAGAATGAATCACTGCTTTCTGATGTGGAGACGGAGCAATTACGAAACATGGCACCCTGTGCCGTCCAGCGAGGCCAGCGAGGCCCCCACACACTCATGGTTTATGAAGGCTGTGAAACCAGAGCTCCCAGAATCCCCTGCTTTTGGCCAATACATATTGGCTATCACAGTATTACATTACAGCTCAGGGCCCTGAAAAAAAAAATTGGGTTGTCGTTTCCTGAAGTCGTCCATGTTCCTTCCCCTCACTATCCCTGTTTTCTGTCGGACAGTACCGTGCCAGAACGTTCTGGATTTCTTCAAGGCAGTCCTGCAGCACCACAATCAGTTCATGCAGCCGCCGCCGGAGGAGCAGCTGACAGAGGTAAGGAGGCCGCGAAGTAGATTCCCGACCCCCTCAACACCCCCCAACCACCCCGCCACATTAACCGTGTTCTTTATACCTGTATATACAGCCTCATAAATGCAGGACTGCACAAATTCCTCCTGCTTGATTTACCGTTTGACTGTTTTATCATTTAGTTACCTCTTCAATTTTATTTATTTTTACTGGCTGTTGCTGTTTTTAATTGCACTGCGCTCTGGGCCGGCAACGTATTTCATTCTCTCCCCTCCACTCATCCATAATGAGGATGCCCATAAATTTGACCTTGGCTCAGTTGGTCAAGGTCACTGCCTGTGTCCTCAGTGAGATCCCAGCATCGACGAAACCACATTGTTTACGAAAATCATTGGAAACGTAAATTATGTCATTTTTTTGTACTAGATAGAATCTATCTGTAGCATGTGTCAACACACAGGGAAAACAGGAGGACAGGGGAAGCATTAGCTATTAAGTATCACATGCAACACAGTTAACAAGGCTGGAAACCGCTCAGGGGTAGACTGGGGTGCGGGTGGGATTTCCTAAAGACTGTGAGACCCCTGCCTCTCTTCCTGTGGTATTCCCCCCTTGTCTGTCCTCTGATCTCTGATCAGCATTGACCAGACTGAATGTGTCGTGAAACTCCACCTGAAACTGCTTACTTACTGATCTTGGATCAGTGGTCACATCATCTTAGTCTGCAGTGTTTTCCTTTCCCTTACTTTAAGTCCCAAAATACCCTGGCAGAAAACATCATGTTTGATCCTCATTTTTGGAAGCATGTTATAATAGGTCAGGAGTCAAAATATGCAAAAAGGGTTTGAGATCTGGATGAAGTGTGCATGATCAAGAACCAGGATTCGGCAGCGAGTCGAAACCGGATCGGAAACATCGCAAAATGAAAACAAAGCAAATTGAATCGGCTGACAGGAAGGACCAGACTGCAGCCCCAAAGATGAACTGCAGATAAACCACCATCAGATTGGCAGCGAAAGGCGCCGTTCATCAAAGGGCTGACACATCATGCCGAGCATGCGGAATTACACAAGGGCTTATCTCACGTCGAACTAAACTCTGATTTAATGAAGGAGGTGGTGTGATTCAGATGGCTTGAAAAAGTCATTTTTAAAATGTCTGGGAACTGAGGAGACCAGGTGCTGGAGTGTTAAAAGTGAAATGCTGTCCCATTATTATTATTTTTATTATTATTATTACCAGTTTATGTTTGTTAAATTCCTTTATAGTAAAGAATGTCTGGTACAAGTATTTTTGGATCGTTCGCATGCAGAAGATTTAGAAGGGTAAATAACGGAAGCCATCTTTGATCTGAAGTTGAAGGCCTCCTTGGGTGTTTTAGTGGTGAATGTAACACTCTTCCAGTGTAGCTTATAGACTTTACAGGTCCCACATTCCAAAGATTCACCATCGGATGCATCATGTCTTTTGAGACGAAGACAGTTATGACTAAAGGTCTGGACAAGACTCCCCGATTGAATCGGGTCCCAGAATGCTTTGCATTGGCACAAGAACAGGATAAGCACTATATTACAAACAGCAGGAAGCAGTTTACCTGGTTTAGCCCATGTGGCTAACATGCTTCATGTAGGGTCAACCATCTAGTCCTCATTTTGTACACAAATTCATGGTGATATGAAAAGATCGAGGTGAATTTCTCACTGTCCCACACCGCATAGATGCCAAACAGCAAAAATGCTTGCTGGCATAAAATGAAAAGTGTGATTCCTAGTGCAGGAACATTGTTTCGGTTTTGGGAGAATTCTGCTGTCAGGAGCTCAGACTTTTCGCTGGTTGCCCCAGATGTCATGCTGTAACATCCTGCCCCTCAGCCTGCATTATTTCAGTAAAATAGCCAGATTTCATAGTTATATAAGCCACTTTGGGTAAAAGTGTCTGCTAAGTGAAAAGCGTATTTTATAAAATGATGAATGCAGTTGTAATGGAAGCGGACAGGCCAGCCAATGACAGGCCACCTTAGAAGTGAAGCAGGAGGTTTTTCCATAACCTGGCAGAATAACCCCCACCCCCACCCCCACCCCTTACAGCACAGACAGCCCTACCAGACCCTCCAACGGCCTGCCTCCGATCGGGTAAGATTAGAACCTGGGGTACAGAGACGCGTAAAAGCGAAATCTGCAGCAGAGACATAACGACAAAAACATTTGGCTCAGGGTTACGTAAACACACCATCAAGGGGCATCTCCTTATTGCACTTTCAGTTTCACATGCAGCGTACAAAAAATAAATTACAAATGCTTAGCACCTCTGGAACCCAATATGCTCGACTCGCATTGGGGCAATTACTATAAAAGGGGTTTCATGCCCCCACTGTCAGGGGCTGCCCTCCCCATCTCACGAAGAGCTCATCACTACCAGCCGTGTTGCGTGTGTCTTCCCAGCAGACCAGCTGTATTCAATTATTAGTCCCCGAGGTCCAAATTCTATCAGCGACACAAAGCCAAGGTCCAATGCCTTCGATAGTATTTTCCGGTGAGGTCCCCCTTAGTAGATTTCGCTGACGGGAGAGGGGGATGGATTCGTTAGTGTGTTCCAGATGAAATTGTCTTTTCGTCCAGATGTGGACCAGGGTCTGCCAATTGAGTATCCCTGTGTCAGGCTGTCCCCCCCCCCCAGGGCAGTAAGCAGCTCCTGGGAAACTACCCCGTCTTCATCACCAACAAGCAGTGGGACGAGGCCGTCAACTCCTCCAAGAAGGACGGGCGCCGGCTGCTGCGTTACCTGATCCGCTTCGTCTTCACCACCGACGAGCTGAAGTACTCGTGTGGCCTGGGCAAGCGCAAGCGCTCGGTGCAGACGGGCGAGGCCGGACCTGAGAGGCGCCCGCTCAACCCCGTCAAGGTCACGTGTCTCCGAGGTAAGGCGTGACACCTCCCGTCATTAATCCCACCTCAGAGCATGTTTGTCGTCATTATTTATAAAGCACACGGTGAAATAAGAAGCGGTAAATATGCGTGGCTCAGTGGGTAAGGACGCCGTGCCTCAGATTGAGGGGGTGCTGGTTCAAATCCCATGGTCAACAGCATGATTGACATAATGACATGTCCTTCTGCCTAAAAGCATCTGCTAAATTAAAAAAAAACCATATATATAAATATTACAGATTCTTTTGTCCATGTATTAACTTCTGATTCATACAAGTTTTAGGTCAAGTTCCTTGCAAGCTTTGATTTGAGGTGGAGCTGCTATCGATCAAGCTCATTGCTCACTGATTACTCACTGATTACTCATTACTAAATCACTATTTTGATGGCATTGTGCACACACACATGGGTGCTGAGATACTGAGGAAACCAGCACCTTGCTGATTACAGATAATGTTTGAGGTCTTTGTACTTTGTCTAGCTTCTCCTCTCTCTTTTGATTTATCGCTCGACTATTCTCTCTAGCTCCTCCCCTGTTTTTGACATACACACAAACTCCTTGGTTTGCACAGAAACTTCCTCGGACCATTATGTTAATGCTGTTGATGATTTTGAACCCAATTTGAAGTACCTAAGCAGGCTCCTCTCCCTGCAGAGTTCATCCGCATGCACTGCGCCTCCAATCCAGACTGGTGGATGCCGTCTGAGGAGCAGATCAACAAGGTGTTCAGCGACGCGGTGGGCCACGCACGGCAGGGCCGGGCTGTGGGCACCTTCCTGGGTGGGGGCAGTAGTGGTGGGTCACTCGGCGCTGAGGTATTCGACGGTCACCTGTCCCAGGACGAGGTCTTCTTCAAGGGGTCCCAGGATGGCTCAGGGGACTGAGTGGGACGTCAGGGGTGGGTGAGATGCCTTCTTAACCTGGCCAGTCTGGCCACTCTGGGAAACCAGTTAACATTCCAGAGAGCAAACAGACTCTCCCAAACAGGTACATGAGCTGAGCGTCTTTTTTTTCTGAGTTTTTTCATTCCCAGAATTCATACTGTGAGAAGGTGAGGATCTTTCTGGATGGTTTGAGTTGATAGTTGATATACCGGTGCTATGTTTGCCTACAGCAAGACAACAGTGCTGGTACGTTTTTTATCCAAGGGATGGAGGTTTTCTGTGTAACTGAAGCTATCTTTCCATCTTATAAAGAAAGGTGTTACGATTGAGCTCACATAGATAGGTTACTGACTGTCACGATCATGATATGGAGTGTGTAAGCGCAAACACTGAGATTCATAGCGACCGCTATCGCGGTCCGGCTTGAGAAATGCTTTTTGACGTGATTCTCAGCCAGACTGCGGAGGAGGTTGATGCAATGCACCTCTTTGGAACAGCCCCCATTTCCACAAGCGTTTTGGAGGGGGCTTTTGTCATTCCTCTCAGACTCTGGTCTTCAAAGGCTCCACCTTCGTCTATCCATGACTCTGCCTACATTGCCCACAGTGCCTCATAACAGGTCTGGTTCTTGTTCCTTTCACCACCGAAGACTCCAAACTGACATTCCTGGGGAAACATTTCCAAATCCTGTCTTTTGTGTCTCCACTGTACCGTGGAACCCAGATCCAGGTTTGTTACAGGCATCAATTTCCCATCTTCTCAGATTCCATGTTTCCTGTGGTGTTGAACGGTCTCTCGCCTTAAGTTCGGAACCACACCTCGGTTGGCTCCCCAGTGTCAGGTATATTTCACTGCCATCCAACATGTGGTCCTACAATTTTATCTATTTCGTAACAATAAAACAGGGATCCTTCAAAATAGCCACACTGGCTGGGGCGTGCATGGAACATGCAGATGTTGTACCCTCACTTAGAGGTCTTTTTTGTTTCTGAATGTTGCAGATGTTTAGGGACTCATGTCCATCTAGCAACACTGTTGCCAGTGTTTGTCCACTTGAACTGGGTCTCCTGCAGGAAACCATCTGCTAGCAGCAGTTGCCGCTGTCCTCCATCAACACTTCTCTGGCTTTACTTCCTGGGCCTTGCTTCCTGTCTCAGCTTTGCCACGGCACTTGTCTGTAAGTGGCTCTGGGCCAAGGACAATGTTTCAAGGCCCACTGGGATCTTTTCTGGAGTCTTGTTCAGTGTTTCAGGACAGGGTCCTGCTTCATGTGAAATGCATAGTTACAGCTGCTTTGACCTCATGAAATCTTCTCATAGGCCAAATTCCAAGCAGAACCTTGTCCCGGCCCAGAACTCCCAACAGATCCTTTTGTCGGGCCAGAACTCCAAGCAGAACCTTGTCCCAGCCCAGAACATCACACAGAATCTTATCTCAGCCCAGAACGCCCAGACACCTAATCTCAGCCCAAAACCCCCACTGGCCCTTGTCTTGGTACCATTGCCTGGGAATCTTAATACACTGTATTTTATTTCTGTTTACATTACGATTCCATGTAACATGATCGCTTATTATATGACGAGAGAATGATACAGCTGTTTGTTTCACACCAACATCACGACTAAAGACTTCCTATCCTCCCAATGGTCATACTCTGAATGTTACTGATGGAACCTCTGGGGATTCAATCTGCAGGAAAAGCTTTTTCAGGTGGTCTAGCCAGTCAGTCGGAAGCAGAACCTACCTTGCGAGGTTTCCATTTGAATGAAGGTAATATTAGACATGGGGGAAAAGCTCTGGGGGTAAAAACAAACGGATGTGTCATCCGTCAGGCACGCACACGGATCAGTGCGGCATCGTTTGCCGGTACTCGTGTTCAGCATGAGTTAGTATGTGCATTTGCATAGAAGCTCAGCTACACGACGGTGACCTTAGTTCTTTACATAAAATGGTATAGAATCAATTCCAGCTGTTAAAACGATCCTAATCGTTCTGCCATCTGCTAGTTTTTAGGAGAGATGTGCGTGATGTTTCGTTGTTTTTGTTTTTTTTTTTATTTCAGAAAGAGTCCAGATAAATAACTGCAGTCAATATGAAGATGTGTTTCACGTCCACAGTTGCCCCTTTGATGTTGTTAGTAGGGGCTGCATGAGGTTAGGCTCCTCTTGTGTCTTCCAGCGAAGGTGCCACTCACAGCTAATCCCACAAACTGTGATTTTTCAGCTCTTTTTTTTTTTTTTAAGGTAAGAGCGAATGTAGACACAGGTCAGTGTGACCATTTACTTTGGGGGGGGGGGGCACTGTCCATTCGAAGGATGGGAGTGGGGCAATTCAGTCCGAGCACGAAAGCTTGAGGCTGTCGCTCGAAAACTGATTTTTTTGATTAACACTCATTGCATGAGAACCTTGCTGTAGGGCAAGGTACTGAGGTCAGACTGTTGCCAGTTATCCACTCATCTGTAGCAGGCCCTTTTTCAAACTCTACAAAGATGCACTGAAGATGACCTATTACTCTCGTGCCATTATTCTGCATTTTAAAGTGATTATATAGAGAGAATGCATCATTTGGGTCAATTCTTCCAGTTTTTGTTATGATCTGCATCCTGCCCCCAAACACTGTGGTACCTGAATAAGAATATCGGCCTTTTTTTGTGTTAAATCAAATCGGCCTTTGCTTTTTAATTGTGTTACAGGCATCATCTGGCCAACAGCTGTTAGCAAGCTCAGACTTGACCACTCCACAATGATTCATTGTGGATTTCCTATCTCGGTGATTGTATAAACACTGTGAGCCCGTTTGTAATTATCATTTTCAACCACTGTGCATCCCCTCCCCCCCCCCCCCCAACTGTTTTCCATGGAGTTGATCGCAACTCTGAGTGAATGGCAACATAGAAAGACTGACTTAGACTCTTAAAGAAATAAAGTAAAATGTTTTGACTTGTGCTGATGTTGTCATTGCTGTTATTCAGTCCCAAGTCAAAAAGGCATGAATGAGCAATTTTCTTGATGAGAAGGATGTACCGTAACGTTGCCAACACAGCTCTGCCCACGATTGAGCACAACACTTCACAGTTTACAGAAAAACAGACGTGCTCGGGTATTTGTGGCCTATTTTTAAATTTAGGTTTCCTTTCCCACTTATGCCAAACAGAAGAGCAGGCCAACTGCTTAAGGCCAAGAATACAAGCTCGTAAGGTTTAGTCACCACAGAAATTTGCTGAACTCACCCGAATAATCAGGGCCACCAACTTTGGTCAGCTGACTGGGGTTTTCACTTTTGTCTGCATACACATGGACATGCATTAACATATATGTAACAATTCATTACCTTGAAGGTGGTCTGTAGGGTTTGCAAACTACCCCAACACTTTTGATGTTGCTGATTTTAGGTTTATAACAGAATAATATAGATTTGCCGTAAAATTTCTTATGAGCGCAAGAATCTGAAAGCCTGTCACACCAGATGTGCAAGAGTTGGCAACCCTGTCAATAATATTAATATATAACACTTATGGACAGCAGAGTCTGTGTCTACTAGTAGAATATACCCATATCTGTCCATGAATTTAGTGGTCATGAATTCACCACCTTTCAGTTCAAACACATGGATATTTCACCAGATATTATATGGATGGATTAAACACCTGGATTAAATGCAAACTTACCTGTTACTCATTTTAGGGGCTTGAAGGATAGGGGAAACATTTTTTTTTTTTACATTTATTTAATAAATTAAACCGGAATTTACTTTAACAGCCCATTCAGCAAACACCTGATTAATCTCAACACAGAAAATTTTCAGGTACTCCTCAAACCTCTTGGAGAACCACTGAGACCCCAAAGCAGACGGCACTGCGATCTCATGAGGCTTCGCACAGCCCAGTTTCATGGTGACGTCGCGTATGGCATAGGGTTTGACAGAAAAACCACACCAGGAATACGGCTGCTTGTCCTCGGGTGGATTTATGTGGCTCCTGCACCACAATTTTAGGTTCTCCAGAGACTCTTCAATACACACTCCAGAAAGGAAATCTTACCAAGCATCCAACCATCACCATCATCATCCTCCTAAACCTCACTTTATCATTATACATTCATAACGTAACCAGAACACCGTTCAAAGTCAAAAGCTTTGGACATTCAACCTGGCAAACCATCACTAATTGGGGCAAATTGTTTTATTGGTCGGACGACAAGGTGGCAGAACATTCTTGGGTTACAGCAACACCACGGAGGGCGTCAGCGGCTGACACCACCTCCAACACCAGGCTGGGGTGTCAAACTCGTAGCCTGAAAGACCACGTGTCTCTGGGTCTTTATATCTAGCATACTCTGGTACTTAACTAGCTCCTGAAATTTCTCACTTCCCTTCGGTGAACTTGGGTTATTTCACTCGTTCACTCACAATCCACTTGAACTGTTTTGTTTTGGAGAAAATGAATCACGCACGTAAACAGCTGGATACTCACTGGACCAATGATGCCAGGGGAACAAAAAGCGACAAATGCAAGCCAGCAAGGGGACGAACGGAAAAGCCCTGGTCTAAGAAAGTTAACCAATGACAAGCAGGTGGCAAACAGCAATATTTGGGATTTTAACTGTATTATTACATGAACTGCAAGTGATGTGTAAGTCTACAAGCTAGATGAAACAGACATGTTACGATTGGCTGAACTTGGTGAGAGCTCAGATATAGCTCAATACACAGCAAACATTGTTTTAAAACTATTTTCAGAATTAGGCGCTTCATTTTAATGCTACAAACTCATTTATCATTTATTAAAAGGTGTGTATGCACACAAGATATGCTGGCTAGGAGACATTGGGGGGGTGGGGGTATTTTAATAAAATACCTGAATCACAGATTTCATTATCCTGATGGTGGCTCTGTATATTTTGCACAGATTTTGCCCACATGACAGTGCGGGGGAGGTACGACTGCTCCCCCTAGGGGCCATAGCTGGAGCTCGACACAGCTGGCGACGCAGGAGGTGCCGCTCCAGGTCAGCTGGCTTCGGTCTGCTTCAGCCAAGGGACATATTTTCCAACTTGTGATTCAATTACGGTCCACTGCCTGCAGGGGGCCCCCTGACCTTGCTTATTTGGTGCCTGCCTAATAGACCATGCAGCCCCAGTCATCGATACACCTGGAAGTGGCAGATGGGCGACTAGGAGGACGAAGGACCCAGGAGTGACCGAAAGCCGTGCCTGATGAGGGTTTCTGCTCAGCTCCTGTACCGTCACGGCTGGGCTGCAGAAGCAGGTCCCAGTGCATAGGGGTCGGAGCCGGGGGGGCCATGGCTGGGGGGCTTCTGCAGAGTAAGACTTATGAGCTGGCTCAGAGGGCTGGGGTAACAGGGTGCAAGGGGTTTGAATCCGCCCAGTACACACACATTCTCCCGCTTTTCCTGCATCTCGAGTGTTCTGCCATCCGTCCAAAGGAGGAACGGCCAATCACAATATCTCCAGGTCCACGTGCCGCACCTCGGGGTTGCGATGCTAAAAGTGAGGGGGGAGGGTTAAAGGTCATATAACTAAAGCAAAACAAAAAACCCACCTTGGTCTACAGATTTGCAGATTTCCTTATATAAGAGCTGTTAGACCTATACTATGCCAACAGCACATACAACTATTTTGGGAGAGTTTGCAAATTCAATAAGGACTCGAAGAACCCAGGACATATCTGTGAACGTGACTCTAGATCCCCGCTATGGGTGAAAAGAGAACACGTACCTTCAGCTCCTTCTCCAGACGGTCCACCTCGGCTCCCAGCGTGTCGATTATATTCTCGCCATGCTTCAGCATGAAGTTCTCCAGATCTTCGGGGGTCTTCACCTGCTGGATGTCCTGCAAGAAGGAGGTTGTGACCTGGTCAAGTGCACCAGAACATCAATGACCAAGGAGATACAAAATACCAGCTTTACTCTCTATAATACTGCTATCCAACAGCATCGCGTTACTTTCCAGGATCAACCAATACACTCAACTGTTCTATGTAACATAAAACAGCCGTTTTATGCCAAATATCTTCCTTTCTTCTTGGGAATCCAATACAAATACAGATTGCGCCTCCCGTCCCCTGCAGAAACGTACACTTAAGATCTGGTCGATGTCCTGCTTCTCCAGGTAGGAGCGTGTCACCACTCTCCCGTCAAAGTCCACCTCGGCCTTGAATCGCACCTTGCTCAGGCCCATGTCTGTGGCCTTCACATCATGAATGGCCCTGCAGATGGCCAGAGAGAGGCAGGGCCACACATTAAGCACATACCTCCTGTACATGTGTCTACCCACATGTCCATCGAGGGCAAAACAAAGAGAGCGAATTAAACCGTCCCAGGGCAGAACGGATCTGCGGGCTCAGCTTGTGTGTGTGTGTGTGTGTGTGTGTGTGTGTGTGACCAAGCATCTAAATCAGAACCCAAGGTCAGAGGCATGTAGATCGCCGGACCAGCAGCTGACCTGACAGCAGGGTCGTTCTCCAAGAACTCGGTGAGCTTCTGCACATGCTCAGCCTGGATGGAGCGGCCCAGCAGGGCCTCAGTGTTGGTGTAGATGAGGAAGGCTGACACGGTACCCAGCAGCGTGCCCACGCCCAGTGAGCCCAGGCTGTCGTACAGCGGGTTACCTGGAGCAGCGAGCCACGCGATGTTTAGTAAACGAAATCACTATCACACATATTCACAATATCTTTTAAAAAAGGTTTGTTATACAGGTTAATTTGTGGATTACAGCTTCCTATTCCATTAAACCCTGTAAGTATGGAGAATGTATACATGGAGCAACTAAACTATTGAAGTTAATATGCAAATGGATTGTAGCACAAGTGTAAATACACAGAGAACCCTCTACTGAGCGTGCCCAGAGCCCACCGCCGCGTTACATGGTTTGTGAGGGCAGCACAGTGCCACCTGCAGGTGAAAACAGCTGGGTAACTGTAGTGTAGGTAGTAAGGGGATGCTGGCAGGTTGGCTCACCTGTGAGGGAAGTGAGGCCCATGCAGCTGGCTGCCAGAACGACCCCAAGGACAGCAGCGGCATCCTCCAGTAGAACCACATTGGTGCTGGGATCCCGGCTCTGCATCACTGCGGAACGCCAAGGGCAGTCAGCCTCATGCAGTCAGCCTCATGCAGTCAGCCTCATGCAGTCAGCCTCATGCAGTCAGCCTCATGCAGTCAGCCTCCTGCAGTCAGCCTCCTGCAGTCAGCCTCCTGCAGTCAGCCTCCTGCAGTCAGCCTCATGCAGTCAGCCTCATGCAGTCAGCCTCATGCAGTCAGCCTCATGCTCTCTCACTCATTTACATCCCAACAGATACTTTCAAAATTTCCACTGATAGCTTTCAACCAATGCTAAATTAGGAATTTTGTTATATATAAAAAAAAAAATATATAAGTAAAAACATTTTGCAGAAAAATTGTAACATTTTTTCAGCACGTCAGTGGGGAAAAGCCCAGTTGGGCCGGAGACACCCTGCAAATGTCACAGTGCCTTTAGGCCAGTGGTCTCCAACTCCGGTCCTGGAGAGCTACTATCCAGTAGGTTTTCTGTCCCACTTGGCTTCTGATGAGCCACACCTGTTCCTGGTATTTACCTGAGAACAGGTGTGGCTCATCAGAAGCCGGGTAGGATAGAAAACCTACTGGACGGTAGCTCTCCAGGACCGGAGTTGGAGACCCCTGCTTTAGGCGAAGTGCAAAGGCTTAATTCACCCAGGGAGCCCAACTAGCTGATATCGGGTACGGACGCGTGCACCTACCATACTGGTAAAAGGAGATGCCGCGGAGCTGAGCACTTTTCTTGATTTCGTTGATTGCCACGACTAGTGTCGCTGCAACGAGAGCGGACAGGCAGCGTGTGAGAATACATAACAAACAAACAAATTTATTTTTGTATAGCGCATTACCACAACATTACATTGTCCCAAAGCGCTTTACAGCATCCCCACCCAAAGCCCCCAGTGAGTAAGCCATAGGCGACAGTGGCAAGGAAAAACTCCCTAGAAGGAAGAAACCTTGGGAGGGACCAGACTCAAAGGGGGAGCCCATCCACCAGGGGCCGGCCAGCCGACACACACACACACACACACACACACACACACACACATAGAATGAGAATGTTAAAGAAATAATATTACACACACTAAGGGAAGTTACTGGTCAACAGACCCTGCATGACAGTAACAGCAGAGAAAGGTTTACTGACCTCCTTCCGATACCAGTGAGCCGGCCAAAATGCAGTAAGCCTTAAGAACAGGCAAAGACAATAATAATAATGATGAATACATTTATAAAAACTTAAAAATAAATTTGAATAATGGGTATACACATGCCAAACTAACTGCAAGATCAATTTTCTATCCTTCATTTGTCAATATATCCAACAAATGAAGGACAGAAAATTGAAACTGAACAGCGACATGGTAGAGTGTTTAAAATCGCCCTAAGAGTCACCGCTAAGAGTTTAATACAGGCACAGAGAGGGGTGCACGCAGGATGTCTTGTGACGGGCGACTCACCCAAAGCAGCGACTCCATAGGCTGCGGGTTCAGGAGTCCCATGATGCCATGGTACCAGGAAAGCCCCGCCCCCATCATGAAGATGCCCACGCCACTGATGAGGGAGGCGATGTAGCGCATGTTGGAGAAGCCATACCTGTTGGGGGAGGGGTGAAGGCGCACATCACATAAAGCCTGGACTGTCAACGTGCGTCTGAGGGGGGCGGATCAAATAGGGCGCAATGCCTTTGCTTACGGGTGGACGGCGTCCGGATTCCGCACAGACTGGCTGATTCCCAGAGCAAGCAGACCCTGTGACAGGAGAGAGCAGAGAGAGTCAGACCTATGCTTCCTGTAAAGTGACCACTAAATCAAACTTAACTGCAGCTTCATCTTTTGGGTGCTGACAAGACTGAAAACTACTGGAGAAAACTGACTCTCCTCTTTCCCATCATTACGACCTTATTACCATTATTATCTACTGAGCATGTGCAGAGCCCTCCACCCTGTCACATGGTGAACACTCTACTGAGCATGTGCAGAGCCCTCCACCCTGTCACATGGTGAACACTCTACTGAGCATGTGCAGAGCCCTCCACCCTGTCACATGGTGAACACTCTACTGAGCATGTGCAGAGCCCTCCACCCTGTCACATGGTGAACACTCTACTGAGCATGTGCAGAGCCCTCCACCCTGTCACATGGTGAACACTCTACTGAGCATGTGCAGAGCCCTCCACCCTGTCACATGGTGAACACTCTACTGAGCATGTGCAGAGCCCTCCACCCTGTCACATGGTGAACACTCTACTGAGCATGTGCAGAGCCCTCCACCCTGTCACATGGTGAACACTCTACTGAGCATGTGCAGAGCCCTCCACCCTGTCACATGGTGAACACTCTACTGAGCATGTGCAGAGCCCTCCACCCTGTCACATGGTGAACACTCTACTGAGCATGTGCAGAGCCCTCCACCCTGTCACATGGTGAACACTCTACTGAGCATGTGCAGAGCCCTCCACCCTGTCACATGGTGAACACTCTACTGAGCATGTGCAGAGCCCTCCACCCTGTCACATGGTGAACACTCTACTGAGCATGTGCAGAGCCCTCCACCCTGTCACATGGTGAACACTCTACTGAGCATGTGCAGAGCCCTCCAACCTGTCACATGGTGAACACTCTACTGAGCATGTGCAGAGCCCTCCACCATGTCACATGGTGAACACTCTACTGAGCATGTGCAGAGCCCTCCACCCGGTCACATGGTGAACACTCTATGGAGCATGTGCAGAGCCCTCCACCCTGTCACATGGTGAACACTCTACTGAGCATGTGCAGAGCCCTCCACCCTGTCACATGGTGAACACTCTACTGAGCATGTGCAGAGCCCTCCACCCTGTCACATGGTGAACACTCTACTGAGCATGTGCAGAGCCCTCCACCCTGTCACATGGTGAACACTCTACTGAGCATGTGCAGAGCCCTCCACCCTGTCACATGGTGAACACTCTACTGAGCATGTGCAGAGCCCTCCACCCTGTCACATGGTGAACACTCTACTGAGCATGTGCAGAGCCCTCCACCCCATCACTCAGCATGACAGACACCTCACCTGGTTGCAGGTATCAGCCAGCGAGTGGATGGCCTCAGAGAACATGCTGGCTGAGCCGGTGTAAACCCAAGCCAGGAGCTTGAAGAAGAAGTTCAGCCCATTGCTAAAAACGAGTGGGGGGGGGGGGGAAGCAAACTGTAAGGTTAGAATTCCTGGGGAGTCATGTGATGCCCCCCCCCAAAGCATCCCAGAACAATGCATGGACAGACACAGCGCTCCTGTTACTGACCATGTGACCACAAATGCCGCTTAACCAAATTACTCTAATCTAATATCCCTTACGGACCACCATGGGACTCGGGTCACGGAAACGGCCAGTGAAGGCGGCTTTGCGGCAATCACGCTTTACACGGCCGTTATGTTCCGGCTGGGTGTCAAGAGAGACTGATGGGTTTGATGAATAAATCAATATGCTGGATAAATATCCTTGCTGAAGGCTCACATGCATATGGCCACGGTCACCACCTTCCCTGGTCCTTGCAGGAACGTTGCTCTCTTACCCGATCGAGGCTGTGCGAGACACAGAAAGGGGAGGGGGGCGACGAGAACCACCGGAAAACCAGATTAAGCACTTTAGCTACATTCAGTTTGATTCAATTTTTACATATCGCCTTTCACAAGAGTCTCTGCAATGTGCTTCACATGAGCGTGTTGCAATACATTACAACACACCCACTACTTCTAGATACATCTTGCTAAAGTTGCACTTAAGGCATCCAACACTCTGTGTGAGCCGTTTACCGTGGTATTTAGCACATTTACAAATGCTCAGGTGGGAGGAGACATTTCCAAAGAGTTTAAGATAACGCAGGCTGCTTACGGCACACGAAAGTTACACAAGGCATTCTTTCAGGCAAGAGGCACTGCAGTAACCAGCAGCAAGTACCACTGCGGAATGCAGTGCTGTTCATGAAATACAGTTTCCGTGTGGAAAACAAGGTCATGTGCCCCAAGGTCAGGCAGGGTCAAGCACAATGGTGAACTAAAGACATCCAGTAAAGGTGAGAGCTGGGACAGGGGGGTTGTGGACATCTTAGGCTGGGGGTGGGGGTAGGTACATAATCAGTCCTCCTGTTTTTTTGTTTCATTGGCACTAAACACCTGCCATGTGACTTCCATCACTGATGGGACACACGATTTTTTCAGTGTTTCCTGAAATGGTTCCCCTAACCTCTCCAGCACCACTACTGACCCACCCAAGCACCCCTGGGTGCAATTAATAAACCGGGGTGTGACCTCGTTTTGACCGATGGTGAACCCCCCCTGAACATGACCGGTTATGTACTCACCTTAGTGTTTCCCCAAAAATCTTTGTACTCTTTCAACAACTGCTGATTCCTAAATGCACCTGCAAGTAAAGCAGAGGTGACACCCAGTAATTTTTTTTAATGCTGATTGCTCAGACTCAACGACAAAGAAAAGGACGTCCCTAACGCTTCAATTAAAAGATCAGAGTTCCAGCTCAACACAAATCTCGCACATCGTCTGTTCACTGTGCAGAAGGCAGGCAAGTACAGTAATAGTAAATCTGACACTTTAGCCCTACGAAACAGGATCACAAACAGGATCACAAAAGCAGGAAGTCACAAAAACACAAAATACTGCAAAGACAAGCTGCCATCCAGCTCCTTCATAAAGCCCGGCTGTGTCAGGTTAATACAAGCTTGATGACATTTGAACCAGACACCTGAATGCTGGTACCAGCTAAGCGGGGGGGTGCATACTCTCTTTGTACTCCTCCTCCACGCGCTTCCGGAGTTTCCTCTCCCTGGAGAGAGCCTCCTGGCTCCCCCAAACGTCCAGAGCCCTGCAGGCCAGAGGAGTAACTCAATGGGCGTAAGTGGAAAATGCGCCAAGTCATTGATGAGATTACCACAGTCACGGAAAGGGCATGAGACACAGATTATGAGGTCAGGCACCACCCACGTTCAGCCAATCACACGTGCAGGCATCGGTAATAGAAGCTGCTTTGTCAAACCTGTGGAGTAGGGTTCACAATGCAGTTCTTTGGTTGAAAAACCAATATTATTTCAGGCTAACCTAACAGAACTTTACTCATTGTCCATTGTAAATGCTAGCCACCAGAATCATGCATCTGCAACAAATGCGCTGACCTACAATACACAATACACATGCTGTCAGATTGATTTATTTTTTTTAGAGGTACGAACTTGGCCTCCACGTCAGAGCGCAGGAACACGGTGAAGGCCTCAGTGTCGTCGTGGGGACTGCGGCGACGGATCTTCCGCAGATGACTGAGGTCGCTGGGGACGCAGAATGAGGAAGGTGGTCAGCGGCTCGGCTAGACAAGCATCAGCACTGAGTGGAGAGAAACCTTCAACATCACATGGAGCCACATAAGGAGCTACAACACAAACCTGCGCATCAGACTATAAATTCCACCCTCTACGGCAGGGTTCTTCAAATCTGGACCTCGATTCCAAATCCAGGCCTTGTTTTCAGTTCTCCCAGGTAGTTAGTTTAATAATTACTGATTCTGATTGGTCAGAGGCTTCACACCTGACTGACAGGTAAAGGAAGGCCAGAAAACCAGCAGTGCTCGGACCTCGAGGACCGTGATTTGAATAACCCTGCTCTATGGAAAAACCTCCCTACAGAAAAATACAACCTTTGAATTGCAAGTCGAGACAATTCTATTCTATTCCATTACATTTGCTCCATTGAACAAATGCGGTCTTTGTAACTAGGGCGGGCCATGTCCGGCCCCCACAGGTCCTGTCTGGCCTTTCGTGGCAGTCAGGATGCTGGTTCAGAGAAGGCAGGGGAGGACAAGTTGGGTGAAGCTAATAGCTAATCTCAGACACGGAGGAAGGTGGGCAGGCAAGTGGGGAAAAAATAGACGCTTCTCAGGACAGGCCAAAATTCAAAGTAAATTGAAAGAATTAAGCAAAACAATAATAAAAGCTGTTTACAAAGGATGCGATACCTGGGCTTGAGGCAGAATTCATTCATGGCCCTGACAGCGGTGATGAAGTTATTCTGCGTGTACTTGGTACCGTACTCCCTCTTCTTCAGCACGGCGCGCACTGGGGACACGAGTGGGAGGCGGCTCAGGGAACATTTTAAAAGCTCAAAATAAACAAAACAGCCCTGGGCTGTTGACAATTTAAAGGACAAAATCTTCCACCATCCTGAGACCACGTGATGCTATTCTTAGACGGAAAAAGATGAATTCTAACAGAGAGAAACGACAGGTGCAGAAAAGACCCAACACAGAGTTCATCAGCAGAGTAAGAAAATCTTTTAAAAGTAAGCCTGATAGTGCTGAGATATTCCAAACACAAATCACACTGTCAGTAGTCATATGAATACTAAATTAATCTAATAAAACACTATCATCTTCCTTGGTAGGAAGGGCATTTAAAAGATTCACATAAGCAATGTGGAATCTCTCAAACATGATTACTACAGGATTACTGTTCCAAAATGGCCTTGCATGGTCACAGCAAATTATGAAGACAACATGAGGGAAAGTCTACTCCCAGCATTACCTCTGACTTGAATAGTGTCCACTTTGCTTTGCACTTTATTCATCGGACCTTGAGCGACAAATAGAAACCACTGGAATTAATAAAGTTCTGTGATACTGGTGAACATTCCACTGATGAACAATTAGAAAAATGGGGGTCTTTACACACTTACCGGAAGCACCCTCAGCTACAGAGAGACCATTTTGGGGCAAGAACACAAGAGTAGAATATTATTCGATAAATACTGAATTAAGAGTACAGCTCTAGTATTTGAAACATTCATTAAAGGGGACATACACTGGAGACTTGATCAGGTGCATGTAGCACTTAGCTAGTACTGGGTACGAAATTGTTGTACAAGCAGAGGAATAATTACCAGATGGTTTAGGTGAACTTTGCTCCATGTCTGCCTTCCCCCCTGAACTAGCGCCGTCCAGTCCAGAGACGCCATCTTTCCCACTGCCAGAAGTAGAATAGAACTGGACCCGTTCTGACATCAGAGCCACCAGTCGATTGTCAGGGAGGCGGAAGATGTGAGCATGTCCCAGTCCGGCTCCCTGCCACCCTGCAATGGCCAATGGCTACGCTTACTCACTGTGCCCTTAGTGGAGACGCATAGCATTAGCATCGTCAATGTTACTGGTACTACTGCAAAGCCAGGGGCAGTTCCGACAAACATCCCAGCATTAAAACGCTACACAGATAAGATCTGGCATGACATTACAACCCGAGAGCATGGAGATGAGACAAAGGTTCATCTGCAGCCTCTCAGAGGACGGAGCAATGCATGCCGCACTTGGGTCCCTCACCTTGGCATGGCAGCCACACCCTGGGGCACGTTTGTGACAGTGGCGCCCTCGGGTGCAAATAGACCCGGCAGAACAGTGGCCAGGGCCTGCGTGCCAGGCCGGAGATCATCCTGGCAGGGCTAGGAAGACCCGTTTTGGAACCTGATTCAGGAACACAAAATGAAGGAAGTCTATCATCAGCGGGTACTTTTTCAAACTATCATTGCTGCATCTATTTAACAAAAGCAGTCCAATACCCAGGGCTTTCAGTTTCACTCCATTACACTGAATCGCTGCCTTTAACTCAACCAACCTTCAAGAGTTCTACCGCGATTCCCACAGTGAATTAAGCTACCAGCAGATTCAAAGTCTGACATCACTGTGGCCAGTCCTGCGTGGGTCCCTACCCAAGGTTTTAGTTCATTTGTTTTGTTAGATCTTAAGTATCAGTAACCGCGAGTCATATACATTTCGTCAGCGTCTCTGTAGACTTAATACAATCAATTATGTTTAGCCTTATTTTGCTATGACAAAAATAGACTTTAGTCTTTAACAGGTTTTTAAAGCTGTTTTTTGTTGTTTTGTAGAATATAAGTTTTATAGAATTTGTTTATGCATTAAAAACTGCCCTGAAAATGAATTACTTACTAAAAGAAAAGTATGCATTCGGCTACTATTTTCTCAGAAAAAACATCAGAGAAAAGGGACTCTGAAAAGCCCTGCGTTCAGTGTGCGGCCTGTGTTTATTACACTAACTATGTTATGACTTTATTCCATTATTGCGATAAACACGAGGCAAAGACCAACCGTCGTTAGTTTCAGGCTGTCACCGGGGTCCGGGAGCAGGTGAGCCGTCGTGACCAAATTACCAGCCGGGAATCAGCTAATAACACAGCTGTTACAACAACATTAGACCGCAAAGAGACCGATCGCGGGGTTTGAAGACCATTAAACCGCAAAATGATGATAATGATCGCAGTGACGCTCCTGGCCGGGGAGCTAAACATCGCGGCCAGCAAAGCTCATCAGCCGAATAAATGACCAATACATCCTCTGCGGCCCTGAATTAATACAGAAATAGCTTTAAAATCTCCTATTTCGCCCAGCGGGATAAGGTGCCGAGAGCCACCATACAGCCGCGCTACGGGCGGCTTCCATAAGGCGACCGCCGGTGCTGCCAAGGCGCACACTTGACACTTACCGCGTCTGAAGCCGGGCACCTGGTTAATTTACCTAAAGAGAAATAAGTTACCAGCTAACTAGCAGCAGCCATCGACATCAGGAGAAAAGGCCACCGCAGGGCACTCGCCTAACCACCCTACCTTCGGATAACGTAACATCCCATGTAGTTACCGTCAGCTCGAGCGACAGTTCATTGGCAAGTGACGGTGACAAAGCGAAGGCACACGTTTTTATCAGGTACCTGTCTATATTCAGCACCGCTTTCGTATCTCGGTCGCTCCCATACATACACGCACATCCACACTGGGCATCGTTTCGGAATAAAAACACCGGAGCCGGAGCGCGACGTGATGTCGCGAGATGATGACGATTAACTCGCGCTTGTTTTCCTGAGACATCTTGGCAGCGCTAGAATCCAAGTCCGTACTTTGCAAGTTAATGCCACTACACCAGTTCTGTGTGCCCATATGACCGTTTTTTGATAACAAAAAAAAATTGTTCATGCACACGAGATGCTACAACGAAATAGATAAAATAAAGAAATAAGGAAGTAAAAGGTCATTTAAAAAGAAGTGGCCCGTACGGGGATCGAACCCGCGACCTTGGCGTTATTAGCACCACGCTCTAACCAACTGAGCTAACCGGCCAGACGGATTTATCTGGTTAGTTTTTGTGATTAAATGTAAATTAAGTGTTTAAATACTGTGTTATTTTGTTCTGCTTTGTCTAGGATCAATGTTGTAAAATGTTTGAAATACCATAATATTGTTATTACAATGTTCCTCCTTGAGCATTGGTCAGTGCAAAACAAAAGTTAATATGGATTATAGAAAATGTTTATTAAATAAAAAAATAATAATTCGTTTATTTTAAGCCTGACACCATCAGCAATCTTATCTATAAATCTGGATTTGTCCGGTTGCAAAAGTACTATCAGGCACAGTTTGCATGTCTTGTAACCGATTTACCACAAAGATAGAGGAACATCCATTGAACTGACTGAGTCTATATAGGAACTACCTCACAGCGTAAATGAAAGTGTTTGCATTGCTGGAACTGAAGTGTGGTCAGTTTTCACAATAAATTTTTACATTACGCAGTTAGGCTAGGTCTTCTGCAGTTCTGACAAAAGGCATATAACGTGATAAACTGTATTCAGTTATTTAAACTTTGGGGCCAAATGGGTAAAACACCTGGATGACTGAAGAGAACTGCTGCTGTACTCAGAAGAGAGACATTTTCAATCCAAAAACAGCTGTGTTAAAATTTAGCATAAAAAAGCAGAAAAGTTATACTGTCTCCACATCACATAGTGCACCACTCCCTTCCCATAATGCTCTTCTGCTGTTCCCCAGAGGTGATGCTCACAATTTGTTTAAGGTTCTGGCATTCAGTTCTGGGCCCATGGATCAACATTAATGATGGCCGAAAGGACACTTCAGTGACACTCTTTGCGATATTTTTTGAGCCCACTACATGGTGCTCTTGGTTTGTTTTGGACATGCCTTGCGCCCTTTTTAAAACAGAAAGTACCTTCTAGCTGATGGTCACTGTCTCCTGCCTCTCCTTTGGCTCAGAGTCCATGGTGACCTTCACCACCCCCAGGCCCCTGCCATGAAAAGGCTGACATGGGCAGCCGTGCACAGACTCTGTATGCATGATCTGCTGCTCTGCCAATGTCATCTAACTGCACTTGGAATAAAAAACATCAAAGATGTCAGTTCTCAGAGACTGAGAACGACTTACTGCAAAAAAAAAAAAACTCGCGGATTGTTTTGAGTCTGCTTTGTAATTCTTTCTCTAGCCACTGGGGGGAAGCAGCTTTTTAGTTTGTGCTTTTTATGGAGAAGAGTGCAAGAGCAGAGACCAGGAGAGTGCAATTTGATATGTGTAATAGTAATGGGGATACTTTGTCTACACAATGTGTAATTACATGAGGACTGAAGAACAAATGGGTTTATGTTCCACCATCCAAGTGTAGCACAAAATGGGCTGCATCTCCTTTGGGAGCGACATGGAGAAGGGCTGCACTGCATTCACCAGCTAAGGCCAACCGTCAGCATCTTCCGTCTGGCCAGCTGAAAGAACACTCCATGCAGATTGGTGATCCTGTCCCCCATTTTGTGTCTTCCTGCAGCAAAAAAAATCTCTGTCATGCTTTTCTCCATAATGGTTCGTTTGTAGCGCTGTTGTGATTTTATGTATATGGGCAATGTCAATGTGCAGAGTGAGGGTTTGTTGTCATAATCAACAATGTTGTGTCTATACAGTTAGTTCAAATATATTCTTTTAGTCAGGCAGAATTAGGCATGTAGCTCATAACTCTTTGTGCAGGCCTCTGTTTCTGGGTGCAGAAGGTTGCTGGTTTGAATCCTATGCTCAACTGAATAGTTCTATGTTCAGTGGGCCCTTGAAATGTTTCTGGGGTACTAGATAAATGGATGACCCTGGGCTCTGACCCCAACCTTTATTTGTGTGTGTGTGTGTGTGTGTGTGTGTATGTGTGTGTGTGTGTGTGTGTGTGTGTGTGTGTGAATAAAGAATTCCAATGTATTTGCAAATAAAATTTCATTAAAAAAATATTTTTGCCATCTGCACTCCCAGGACTCAGATTAGGGCTGGGGGCCGCACTACATAATTAAAAAGTTCTATATTCCCTCTTAATTGTCACCCTAAAAATTAAACACATTTCAAATCATTAGTTCCATGCAGAATTCTTTTGCTGTACCGTGCATGTAAATTTACCATTACATCCTTCCAAAAGCTCTACACTAGAGATCTACAGTTACTGTGATGTAGATGATGTAGATGGCACTTATTACAGAGTCAAAGTTCATCAACACATTTCAAATAAGAAAAGGGGGAAGTCAAGAGTGTTTCTGTGGTTTTGTGCATTGACACTTTTCAGACAGCAACTGGATGACACTCTTGAGATATAAGCTAAAGTAAATTTCAATAAGGCCCAAGTGAATGCGAGGAGAATCTAAAGGGAGAGGGTCATCCCTGCCCTGCATGGCTGCACTGGAGCCCCCAGTGAAAAACTACGCCTGCCAGAACCCAGAGGAAAGAGGACTTCCCAAACACTATCTACAAAAACACACTGGCACATTATACGCTACTCTGCATTTCTGTTTGGTATTATGTGCTGGTGAGAAGGTGCACATCCATTGCAATTAAAAGAACATAAGAACTATACAAACGAGAGGAGGCCATTCGGCCCAGCAGAGTCAATGTTATATACAAGTTTCCTGTGCTATACTTTTGAATTTGTCATCACTGTAATTCCTATTTACCTTCTCTGTTCCCATGTGGGAGAGAAATCTAATTGAGGGGATTTCCAAAGGGACATGTGGGAGAAAGTTTTGTTATGAACCAGCACCATAATCAACAAAGCAGCCATTGCCAGTCTGCAGTGGGACGGCGAGGCCATACTGGAGGGCTTCCCAGAATGGTAAACACTCTCAGCCCCCAAACGGTGACTCACTCAGGAAAATACTCACGGCTGCTGATGCCCAGACCTGCTCCTAAGTACAACCCAGAGAGCAGTAGGCTATGGCACGTAGATTTCAATGCCCACATTGCTTGCAGCTCACATTTGATATTAACTGCAGCATCACCTCTGCTGATGACTAATTCTGCAGAAGTGCGATGGAAAGAAAAATCTCTTTGCAGTCTGATTTTTTCTTATTCTGCTTTGGCAATCTTGTGGATAACTAGTTTTATACACTCAATGCGCATTCATAAGCTGTAATTTTAAATGCAACCAAGGGAGTAGTTAGAGATGAATGGATAGGGGGGTTGAGTCTTAACTGTGGTGGGAAATATATAGTGTACATAGTATAAAAAGCTATTTATGACTTAAGCCAATAAATGCAGATTTATTTGGGAGGGGGGGCTAAACATTTTGGGGCGTTAAAGGCCTCCTAAAATAGGCCCAACGACGCCCCTGAATGCAACACAATTTGTATTCGAAAAGTAAGCCAAAGTCGATGAGGTAATCGAAGACCTTACCATTAATCTCGCTTTCACGAGGCATGCTTGGGCGCCCCCAAGTGGCGATTAGGATGTCTGGTTTTTCTGTATTTCTTCCCCATAACCTGCATGGTTGGTTCAGTAGACCTCACCTAACGTGGCTTGTCCTCCCTAAATAAATAGGATTTTTGCTATAGAGATAAGCAATTTAATTTCTTAAGTTTCTCAGACGTGACGTTTGCATAACAGGTGAGCACCTTATCCGATATCCCATCTTGCGCCGTTAAGCTCCGAAACCAGAGCCCTTGTCACGCCTTACTGAGGGATGCATGCTGCATAGGTGGGGTTCCTACGCGCGCAGTATTAATTTCTTGTCTTCAATAACAAAAACCGTCAAAATGTATTTCGTAAGTGTATTTCACAAAAATATGAATGAAGTGCGCGCGTAGAGATAGGAGTGTCGTGCATTGATAATTTTTTTATGGTTACACGTGAGGACATCCATCAGTCATCCCATTCAGAACTCTGTATCCATACCTTCCAGAGCTTGTCTTTGCTAATAAACCGTGTCAGGGTGCGTTTTGTTGTGCTTAATTAGCTATATTGCACGACTTCCATTATTTATTCTTTTATTCTATTATTTGTATACTTAGCTATTTTTGTTAATTTGTGACATTATACTTTCAGTCATCTCTCTGATCGGGAAAGAAATTGTTATTAATTATTATTATTGTGATTTCTATAAGGTGCTTTGCATAGATGTGTCTGCTAATCAAATAACAATATTTGATTATCAACAACAATAACTAACAATAAAATACAACAATTATATTATGTAGCCTGGACGGGATGGAAAGGCTATTTAGAGTGATACGGAATTCATAACTTATTAACGTTTGTTTTTTTTTTCATTTTCCACTTAACATTTTTGAGCTGCAATAAACCACCGATAACAGAGACCGCAGTTACCAAATCAACGTATATGGCGGCGCTTGCTACCCAACAGAAATGTTATCAATCTATCTATCTATCTATCTATCTATCTATCTATCTATCTATCTAATAAACTAAACTACTACTAGCAAACATCATTTTTCAACACATTACAACAAACGACAGCAACAAAAATATCAATTTGAACAAGAATAAGCTTTAATAAGAATAAGGTAATGATGTTCCCCCACTTTCACAGGCGACTGCAAATAAATGCCCCACAGAATATCGGAGCTAAGACATCTACGTTATTTATTCTGTCCAACCGGCGTAAATCAGGAAATTCTGATGGGGCCAATGAAATAAACGTGATTGGCAGATTCCCATGTCACAGAATAAAGCTGACCAATTGGGTGGGTAGAGCAGAAATTTGGGTAGGCATCGCCCACCCTTGCCCACTAATAGTGATGTTATGTAATGACAATGTATTATTACACATATCCATATTACACATACAAATAAATAGTATAATAACTGCAGCATATTTCTACACACTCAACACACAAAAATGGGTAAAAATGTGTACCTTTGCTTGTCACTGAGGCTGTACCCTTAACTGCAGGTAATTGTATCTTTTAAGGTACAGAAATGGACATTTATGTACCGTTGATGGTAGATTAATGCTGTGTGCACCTTTGGGATGTTCATCAAAGTCCATTTCTGTACCTTACAAGAGCCCCAGTGACAAGCAAACATACAAATTTTTGCTTTTTTTTCTGAGAGTACTTTTGTATGTTTTAAAACTCATTCTTAATAATAGTAATTTGTTTCAAATAAGCAGAAGACAATTGTATTTCCACCTGTAACTAAGGAGTTAATCAGAAGCCTCAGTCTTACAGTTCTGTCCGATTCTATAACTATCAGTGTAACATGTGCAGAACCGATTCGCAAAAAAGCGGCACTTGAAGGATTCACAATGGACTGTTCTACACGTGACACTTCAGACTGGGAACAGGAATAACTAGTCAGGTTCTTCAGAGACACCTAGTGCATCCATAGCAACGAAACACCCCGGTAACTCAAAGGGTTTACGCAAATTCCTCAGAGTCTATGACTCTCCATAATGACCACCGAGGCTTGCCAGTCCCCTGTGCACCAACCAGGCCGCCAGACCCCCCCCCCCCCCATCGATCATCAAAAACACTAACTAAGTCTGCAGCTCGGGAGAATGGGAACTCTCTGACCGCGAGGGAAGGGTTACGAGAAAATGCCAAAACTGTCATTTGCACCATAGAAAACATCATTATCTATGATTATCACATGCTTTGGACCAGAAACCACTGGAAATGAACGCGGGGGATTTTCGTATGATATGTAAAAACTAGGACTTGGTTATTGTGATTGCAATGATGTTTCATAAATCCCTGTGACAATGGATGCTAGGGCAAAGGCTACAGGTATTTATGAGCACTGGCAACTAGCTGAAATAAAATGAATGGAATGTTATTTAAACCAGTATTGCAAGCAATTTTAACAGACATTTTCCTGGCAAGCTATTGGGGAAGCAACAGACTTTAAATGTTCTGATTGATGTTGATAAGTGATGATGTTGTTTGTATGTGGATGTCACGTATCTAGTGGTATTTTTTTTGTCTGGTTCCCTGTCAGGGATTCCCTTGCGAAGAGAACCCTGAAGGCGATGACCCCTGGACAGAGAAGGCAGGGGAACCCCAAGTACCAAAGATGACTGAGAGCTGAAGATGGCTCATAGGAGTTTTACTTACAGAAAATGTTCTGAGGGCATAACAAAAAATGATTGGTCTAGAGATAAACCAATCAGATTGATGAGGAGGTGAGCCCAAGCAACTAGAGGAGGCAGGACCAACAAATAATATGTCTTGGTCCCACTTCCTCTACTTGCTTGGACCCACCTCCTCTTCAATCTGATTGGTTATCTCTCTGAACCAATCATTTTTGTTTCTGCCCTCAGAACATTTTCGTGTAAGTAACTCCCAGGAATCTGAAGAAGCTTGGAGGTACAGGGACCAAAGTGTGCCAGCTGGTACAGTATTTGTGCTGAGGGCTCTGTGTAATGGGTTACATGTAAACCATTTGGGGTGAAGTCATTTGCCAGACAAGTAAATAACATAATTACACGTATTGCTGCATCAAGGGGTCTTTCTGCTTCAAAAAAAGACAGCTAGTTTAACTGAGTAATTGCTCACAAACATCTGAAATCCTTTAAGTGCTGTTGGCCTTCAGGACTAGAATGAAAGAGATCTGGCCAGTCCCTGTCTTGCACATGAATTTGCTGGGGCGGCCGTGTTTGTTAATGTCATATTCATGTAGTAGTACTTACCGATGGTCTTTATATGGGTGTAACTGGTTTGATTTGTGTTGATATTATTGAAATACTTGCGTTGATTATTTGGGAATACCTACTATGCAAATCTATGTCCATATTGATGCACTGTATATGTCCATTCTGGGGGCGATGTGTGGCTCATTTGGTTAGGACACTCTGAAGGTCTCTGCTTAAAATCCTAGACCGGCAGAGTGATTTCAATGTTGGGTCTTTGCGAGGTCTTTAACCCCCAGTTGTCTGACCCTGCTTTCTCAGAACTGTACATCATTAGGATAAAAGCATCTACTAAATTAATAAAATGTAAATTCCTATTTCTTCATACCTAAATTCCCATGTGTTCTCATTTCTGAATGACTTGTGTGTCCTGCTCTCTGAATGCTTGACACGGTGCCATCTGTAAAGCCTGTGTTCTAACACAAAGAAGGGCTAAGCTACACGTTTCTTTATGTACGACATTTCTGACCATATAGCACAATTGTATCAAACAAAATTTCCCCCAATCAGGATGTTTGGCAGTAAAAGTTTCTGTTCCATTCTACTTTGTGATGCCATCTGCTGAGAGAAGGTCCGGTGAGGACCATCTCGCTGTTTTGTGAGGAGGCACTCCCGGTGAGGACCATTTCACCTCTCTTGCACTTCACCCACCATCTCAAGGAGGCCCGGGTGGGCTGGAGCTACACTGAGGAGCTGTTCTTCAGCCTGGATGGCTGCCTCTGTTCCACCATGCATCTTCCTGGCTGACTGTACCGAGCTAGTCGTCCACCTGGCGGAATAGACCAGCCGTCTCAGACCTCCTCCATCTACACCCACACTGATGTGAAGTGGACACTGTTTGCTGGCCCTAGACTGCCTCTCCCGGCTTTGTGAAGGCGGAGTTACTGGGAAAGCTGTAGGCAAAGGAAATGAAGGAGACTGGAAGACTTAAAGAACTTTCTGAATCAATGCAGTCCAGGAAAGCAGGGCTCTGAACCTAATACTCATTCCCGTTTTCCCATAATGCTCCAGTAGAATTCCACACTAGAGAGTAATCGCAGGCATGCACCTTATTAATCTCAGTGCAGTAGTATGGAGAGCACTGTTCCATGTCTTTTCACGCGCAAGAGGAGAAACCGTTCCGGTATCCGAGACCTAAATGACCAGCACTGAATATCTGGCCAGGAAACTCACCCACTTAACAGCAGACGGCAGATTCTGTTGGAACCTGGTTAGGACCGTTTTCCTTCTGGATGGAGACACTTCATCTATATTGATTTCTTGTACATAGTAACATTTCTATTCTGCTTGACTTTGAGCCAATTGATGCATAATAGTTTCCTTTCAGTGTTAATATAATATTGGAAATATAATTGAATGAACTGCATCTAAGACAGGACCTTAACAGGGTTGAGCGCGTCTTTGATATCAGACACATTGCATTTGTTTTAGCTTCATTTGACTTTTCCTGCCATGGAAAGATCTGATCTTTGATACTTTGAATCTGTTTACTATAAGGAAATGTTTCTTACACTTGATGGCCAAGTTTGACTTCCAATAGACTTCCACTGTTTTGATTTTGAAAAAGAATCACCACGAGTATCCTGGTTTGTAGGGTTATGGGTTTAGTTAGTGTTTTACCCTTTTTATCTCTGCTTAAACACCAACAAAAGCATTATTCCACAACCATTTAAAAGCCTTAAATTAAAGTTCATAATAGTCACTTCAGATAAGGATTATTTAAATAAGTGTTTCTCAAACTGGTCCTTGGGGACCCCCTGACAGACCCCCCTGTTTTTCCTCCCTCCCAGCTCCCTACTGGGAAAAAAATGTAGACTGGGAGCTCGGATGGAGCAAAAATGTGGAGTGTCTGGGGGTCCCTGAAGAGCTGGTTGAAAAACGCTGTGGGGGGGTCAGTCATTGATGTTTGACACCTGAGCAGGGTGACCGCAGCCTGCAGTTTATCCCAGCCTGCCGCTGTGGATCTGGATGCCAGTATTAATATGCTGTGCTCCCAGAATGCCTTGCTGGCGTCGACCTTCCCTGTACACCATGCTACAGGAAACTGGAAACAGGCTTTCGGATTTTCCCTGGGTGAAGATCTGGAAGTGCATCTGACATTGGGACAACACATGGAAATAGACAGAGGTGAAATTACATCACTCAAAATAGATTTAATCTGAACAGAAACATTGTGGGAGAGGGGCCATCTTAATACTGTCACCTTTCCCTGCTAAGAAAGTGACCCCAGGCTAAGACCTTTGCTATATAAATATACTATAATCCAATTTAAGAATCCACAATGCAGAAAAGGTGAAAAATAGTGAACATCATCATCAGCACTGATCTGTCGTCCTTCAATTAACGGGGGTTATTAAGGATTTCGATAGGGGAAAGAGGTTGTAAATGCCCCTTCAGGCAATTACAGGACTACTCCCTTCAGGAATGTGTGTGTGTGTGTGTGTGTGTGTGTGGGTGTTGGGGGGGGGGGGGTCGGTCTTTGTAATGGTTGGCTGCCACTGGCTTATTGATTCGGGTAATCAGCCCCTGATAAGCGGCTCGCTGCAAACAGAATAGCCTGCCGTTTGATCTTCTGTAGATTTATTTTACTGTAGCGCCCTGGTCACTCAGTTTTATTAGCTCTTTAAATTGGATAGCTGCAGTGTTCAGATGCAGAGTTCATCTTAATTGGATAAGCTTGTAAATTGGTTTGTAAATTATTTTAACTGTTTAAGAACAGAGGATCGTCATTCACTGTCATTAACGCTACAGCGTGGTATTGATACCACCACTAGATGGAGCCAGACAACAATGGGGGATTTAACTGGAATTCTTGGGTAATTTGTCACATCAGTTACTGAAGTTAATTTATAAGTTTACAAAAATATGTCTGGGGAAAGCATAAACGAAGGACGGACTGTGCTTTTGTATCAATATCCAAATCAAAATCAAAAGACAGAACAAAATGTTTTATGTTTAAAACATCTAGCGTCCTAAGCGAACTAATAACCTGGGACTTTCTCGCCCCACCATTTAAAGAAGTAACATTAAAATAGTTGAGCATGAAGGACGGACAACGTAAAGTTTATTTAAGCAGGAAAGTGAAGTTAAACATTATATTTGACGCCCAGTGAGTTACTCGATACATTAAAACATTGACAAATTCCAACCAGGACGGTGGAATGAATTGGCTGGAAAATAAACTGGTGGACAAGCTGTCTAACATATATCACATTTTACACTCCAGTCCCATGAATCTTATGAATGATCTTTTCTCATTGTGAATTGTGATATGACCTGACACTGGATGTTTGATTTGTTAGGGGCTGGTCACTTTTCATTCAAAAATGGCACACACAGGGTTAATTAAAAGCTCCGATTACAGTGCAAACTTTTTAAAGCAAGTTACAACGGGAAGTGACCTTTATAAGATAGATGAATAGAGATGTCAGGAACTAAAAGTTCTAGCAAGTTTATATAGTTCTTTGGAGAGATAGTGTTGAAAGGTGGTTTTAATGACGTGGTTTTGGTTATACTGACGTCATTAATACCCCACCCCAAGCAGCAGTAGGACTGTACGGGATGCTGGGCTATTTTTAGACTCTCAACCCAAGCAGATTCCTTTCGCAGTAAAACGCCGTGGCCTTTGACCCCACAGTCCGCATTGAACGTTGTGAATGTGATTCTACTTTGGTCATGCGATTTATTTTGGGGTTTTGTCCTGGGAATAAATATTAAAAGTGACAGTTTGTGGCTGAGCTATGCGAAAATAACGAGTAAATGTTACAATAATCGACACATTAGTAACGTTAAGAAAGAGAACCAGATTTTAGCATTTTTATTTACTTATTGTTTTGAAATGTCTGTTTGCGCCACTTAAACCAGCCATGGACTTTATGTTATGTTGAAAAAATGCACAAGTCTGGTGTGGTAAAGCCATGTAAGGACGCAAGGAAAATCATAAATCCGCAGACGACAGCAATCGGGAAATGCTTTCCATTAAACTCCCAGCCACAGCGTATCGAATTGCGCAGTTTTCCCAAACGCGGCCAGCGGTGCTGCTCGGTCCACCTTTTATTGGTCGAACCTCCCATTACCGCCGGACTTCCCTTTTATCACCTTGAATAACAAGAGACTTTGTTGGCAAGGGGAAAAATGTCTCTGCTTTTTCAAACGTCTTAGTTAGGTTACAAGTGGGTGTTTGAAAGAGCCTTCACTATCAATGTACTGGGCGGGTGTTTGAACTGGAATCCCCGTATATGATTTTCTTACGCAGGTCCGGGAAGGGAGGAGGATGGATGGAAGGGGAAGGTGGTACAGTGACTGGCAGGTAGCGAAGCGATGCACATAGCTTTGATAAATCCAGAATCGTATTTTTAGGCTTGAGACGTGGACTGGTTGGAGAAACGGTGATCAGGGAGAGACGGACCTAAAGGCGGGTTGGGGGCGGAAGCTGCTGTGCGTTTGGCTCACGAAAAGGCTTCAACAGCATCTGCAGTGGAGCAGAGCAACTAGACCCCACTCCCAAATAAACAAATAATTACGATGATAAAAATATAAACGACTGGAAGGTAATTCTGATGTTCAGAAGATAATATGTGCTTTTCGTATAGTTGATGTTTTCCAAGGAGGAAAGCAGGGGAAATCATCTTTTTGTTTTGTTTTGTTTTGCTTTGTTTTTTAACTCCATGCCCGCCGGCGAAGAGCAGACAGACGAGCCGGGAGTAATGTGACTGTCATCGCTCCTGCACGCCACTCCGCTCTTCATTTTTACCGTAACCAGCCTGGACCTAAACTATTTCAATGTATTTATTTCTTTTTATCTTTCTAATCCACCCTTCCTTTTACTTTTGAAGAGGATCCGGCGTTTCGTGACTTTGTCCCTGTTGAGGAGACCATCCCCAGCACGCCGAACCCCCTCGCCATCTCCTCCCCTCGATCGTTTACTGCGCTCCGGCAGCGGCAGATCTTCGCCTTAACCCCGGCGGAATCGATCTGAGTAACCGGCCGCGTCGAGAGGCGATATTTCCGCGAGTAGCCCGCGGGCTCGGGGCGATCCCGTTTCTCGTGTCGCGAACCCTAAAGGCGGGTGCTCACTGCCGCTGGATGGTCCGGTGTTCGCGGCTTGCCGGCGCGCCGATGCTCGGCTCGCTCGCGGTTATGAGCCGCGGAGGACTGTTAGCGTAGCCTAGCCTAGCCTAGACAGCCGCTAGGAAACACGGTCTTAGCCTAGCCTAGCCGTCAGGAAACACAAGGCATCGGCGAAGATAACCGGCGTGCGGCGCTGAGCGCGCACTGACACTTATTTACATCACATCGAACTCATACATGTATACAGACAACAATTTGTATCTAGACGAATAAGTTTCGGCGGCGACTAGGCATAGTTTTTTTCCGGCGCGGCATGGCGGAGAACAGCCGGCAGAAACACGGGGACGGCGGCGGTGGCGGCAGCCCCAGCTCCAGCCCGCTTTCGGGGCGCAGGAAGGCGCAGCAGTCCCCGGGAGCCCGAGCGCGGTGCCGGCTGGCCGGACCGGGACACAGCTTCAGGAGGGTGACCCTGACCAAGCCCACCTTCTGCCACCACTGCAGCGACTTCATATGGGGGCTGGTGGGCTTCCTGTGCGAAGGTGACTTTTCGGCGCTTTTTCTTTGTTAAATGTTGATAAACAGTTGCCTGTTACAGTTACTAGTAAACTATACAATGTATATACATTATACCAAACATGCAGATACGGAAGGTACCGAAGCCCCGCTTTCAGATTTGTCTCGGAGATCTGTTTATCTATTTTTTTTATTATTATTATTATTATTATTATTATTTTTTTTTTTTTAAATAAATCGATGTTTCTTTAGGTAAGTGTGGTATAGCCTATATAGGTCAGTTTTTCCTATTCCCACATTTTGTGACTTGAATAAATATGGATCTGCTTGAGGGATTTGCAGATGTCTCAGGCCCCTTTGTGGTTGTGAGATAAGCTGCTGTAATATTCATGATTTGCAGTTTCACCATAAATGCGACTCTCACGTTGACTAAACGCAGGACAGAGTGTTGCAGCATGACGGGAGTCATCGACGAAAAGTGCTTTGCACTTGCGTCACGAGTGTGCCTAGAGGTTTAGTGTGGGTTGTCTTCTGGTTCTTTGCTAAGATGGTAATTGCCGCGGCTTTCTTTTCATTAGGAGTTAATCTTAGTAGGAAACCTGCTGTCCTGGCTGAAATTTGCCAGCCTCACCCAAGCGGCATGCTAAGCGTACCGATGGGGTTGAACCGGTGAAAAAATGAGCCTTTCAGGAAGCCTGGAATGTGTAAGACTGTCATGTAGTGCGACCAGTCTCTGGTGGGTCAATCCTGGAAGCCTGGACCTCCAGAGATATTCCACCCCCCCACGCCTTCATCCACAGCCCCATCTTCCCAGGTGTGGCCTGCGTATTCAGACAGGACAGAATCATTGCGTGTGCAATGATCACAGCTGTGAAGCATCACAGGAGCTCCACACCCTCACTTCTTACTCATTGACAAAACGAGTCTGTTTGTGTTGATTGACAGAGGAGAAGGAGCTTTGTACAGTTTGGCTTTCCGGCACCATAAGGGCTTTGGTTGTGTTTGCATTAACAAAGATTACTTTGTTACTTAAATTACTTAAGGCTTTCAGCAGTCAGGTGTCCTATGCTGCAGTTGCGGAGAGTGATTTGTATATTAAAAATGTTGCAAGAATACATATAGATTACATACAAATGGATTTTTCTGGCTCCTTAGGGCTGCTACACACACGGTCTGTTTTATTGGGTAGGGAAACCAGCCTTAATGAATTTTATGAAAAATGTAGCTGGTAAGTGTATTTTGCAGGATGCTGGTACAGATGCCAGTGATGTTTGCAGGTGTTACAGAGCGCTGGGCCGTAAGGCAGTGTGATGTGCTTGATTGGAGTCCCGTTTGGCGGTTAAGGGGCTGGGAGATGTGGGATGGTGCAGTGGTGTTTAAGGTGTCAGACCATCAGCCCTATGCTGCTTCACGCTCCATTTCTGGACACATCAGCACCATGTTACAAACTGTCGGCCCGCTCACGGTCACGCCTGCCTTATCTTTCCTCTCACCCGCAGTGAGCTTGCACTCGAAGGCAAGCGTCGAAGGCGACGCGGAGTGTTAGCTAGACACTGGGTTACCTTCTATACATTCTTTGGACTCTAGGGGAGATCAGTTTCTACCCCATTTAGCATAATTATAATATGAAGGAGCATATGGTTCACAGTCAGGAAGGCTGCGGTCTGTCACAACATATAATGGTGTGGCTTGAAATACCTTTGGCTTAAAAATCATGGCTGTGCTGTTGTTAAAGAAAATATCTAATGGTGAGGACTTAGAGGCCCGTGCTGCTGTTAGTCGTCTGACTGATGGGATGTTTTAACAAAAGCCTCCAGTCTGTAGAAGTCGAACATTGATGTAATCAAGTTTTCAGTCTGCTGGGTCGTTATGGCTGTCAGACACCAGCTCCGGCAAAATGGCCGCAGCTTCAGCCAGCCCTGAATGACGAGCTGCTGGCGTCTGTTCCCTGCGTATTTCACCGTTGCCCTGTTTGCATCCCGCTGTGGAGCGCGAGACGATCTGCGGTCTCGGTGTAGTGAGCGGGGGCACCTCCGAGGGATCTGGAGCCGTGCATCCCCGACAGCCGCCTGACAGCGGGAAGCGTTAATCTCATTTAGCTCGTCACGAGGCCGGGAGAGTCTCTGTCTCCCTGTCCGATGCTTTCTCGGCTAGGCTGGCGGGGAGTGCGGTCCGCTTTTGCAGTGTCGGTGTTACCCAGACCCGTTGCTGACCGGCTACGGTAATCCAAAACCGCGGCTCTCTTCCTCTCGCCCAGGGCCCTGGGGGGCCACACGCAACCCCTCTTCCTCTTTTTACAGCCAGCTGGATAATATCGCGGCAAGCCACCCGCCCTCCATTTGGGCCCACTGCTGATGTGGAGTTTAGAGGTTATCAGTTGTCAGCAAACGGCGGTGCTGGCTTGGGTGGCTTCAGTTATGGCCTTGTGGGTGAGATATCCGAAATGCTCTACACCCTGATTGCCCTGCTACTTAGGTTAAAGTTCGAGCCGCTCTTGGCTGACTGCGGAGGCTGGATGTAGATGTATGGGTCCAATGAGGGGCTTGAGGTCTGTTCTGCCAGGTGAGGTGTCCCTGGTTTCTGGGGGGGGAGGGAGGGGGGGGGGCGGCGTCACTGGCATGTTCGTGCACGTGTGCGTCTTCGCCGCTTGGAGCTGGGTTTTCTCGCTCCGCATTTCCACCTTCACACATGGCGGTTTGTTAATTCTAGAAATCTAAAGCCCTCAGACAAAATGCAGAAGTGGCCCCTTAAAGTCTTAATGGCAGAGTTTGACAGGAGCGTGCCAAGTTTCGGCCCGGGAGCCGAGCGAGGCTAAGAAAATGGATGGCATTGGAGTGCGACGCAGACGGCTGAGGAGGCGGAGCCCCGGCAAGGGATGCCCAGTCGCCATGACGGTGTTGCTAGGCAGACGCCGATGGAGCTGCTGTTGTGTAACGCCTTGCAGCTGAGTCGTGATTGACTCCTGTGGTTGTCATGGCAACGGTTCGTTCGCCGAATGGAGGGGATGCCAAAGCTGGGGGTGGGGGGGTTCTTTGAGTATTGTGAACAGGGTCTGTCTCTTGGCTACACAGCAGAAGTGCAGAGGCCGGAGGCCGGGGCTTCGTTGTAACTTTGCGAGGCGTCTTGAACCAGAGCGTGTAAACAGTGTGTGGTCTGCATGCTATATGGGCTTATGGAGACCCAAGACCTGGGTAATAAAGACATTTTCACAGCCTGACATGAAGGACGTGGCCAGTTTGCACAGAATCGGTGGCTACCCTGCTTCAGGCTCGGCGATGCTTCTGGGACCCTGTGACTTTTCCCCCCATTTGCTCATCAGTACCGGCTCAACATTAATTACCCAGAAGGCTGTTTGTCATGCTGAGCGATAAGTCCGATTAAGGGCCCCTGCCGCTGAGAGAGATCAGCCTCCGTCCTTTACAGAGGGAAACTCCGTGTCCTGCCCTTCAAACAGATGCAGTCCCGGCACAGGCTTGGGATTCAGCCTTTGTCTTTAATCAAAGGAAACGCCAGTCTAAGGAAGCGGCAACCCAGGAAGGGCCTTTGATAACTAGGAAGATGGTTGATCTTTTGAGGAATCCCTACGGCTCCCCATCAGCAGTGGAGAGTGCGCCTGAAACTCCTAATGCTACATTTATTACCATGTTACAGCGTTTCGTCATTGGTACGTCTGATGGGTATGAAAACCGTAACTTGGCTTCTGTGGGATGTCCGGCTGGTGTTCCTCGCTTGGGAAGGGTTTCTTCGTATGCATCGATGGCTCATTCACGACATCGTCGTTGCCTGCCCCCCCAACCTTCTCCGCACGGCCCTGTTAGCTGTGAGCTTGCCTGAGGAGGTAACAAAGGTGTAATTAAATCTGGGAGAAAAAGACAGCTTTTTAGGGCGTGGCGACGATCCCCTCTGGGCTTTGGGGTCTCTCCAGTGAGCAACATAACCAGACCCACAGAGATCAAGGGCAGGAATAACGGGAATGACTCGACCCCCCCTTGTAGGAATAAATGCTCCCCCCCCTGACTTTCTCACATGCTTCCTCTGAAATCCAGCCGCCACCGCTCTGAGCATGCTGCTCTCCATCTAGGCATCGGGGGGGGGGGGGGGGGCTGCTGCTCGGTTGGGTAAAGGTTTGCCAGGTTGAAGCCTTGATTTTTGGGCCTGCTAGCATGTTAACGAACAGACGTTCACCGTTGTCGGAATGTGCATATAGGCCAAACCTACCATCGGTGTTTCCCAGATTGTGGGGGCGGTGTGTGTGGCTCGGCGGGTTAGGGCACTGTGCCTGTAACCGGAAGGTTGCCAGTTCAAATCCCAGACTTGGCAGAACCAGTCTTTCAATGTCCCTGTTTTGACCCCATGCCTTTTTTTTGTTACAGCTGATGATATGATAGTGATATGTGTCCTGCTTGAAGTGCCTAATTTAGTTTGCCCCTCGCCCCCCCACAGTGTGCAACTTCATGTCCCATGAGAAGTGCCTGAAGCTGGTGAAGGCTGCGTGTTCCTGCATGGCGCCCTCTCTGGTGCGGGTGAGTGCTGCAGTCGCCGTCGGGTCCGTGAGCCCCACCCTGTTTGCTGACAATTCTGAAAAACATTTGTCTTACGGTGTTTCCGTCTTGCCTGCTGACCTTACTCTGACCTCCTGGAAGCTTCTTCTAGTTGAGCTGTGCAGTGTCAGAAGAAAAAGTACTAATTTATACCTTTGCTTGTCACTGGGGTTGTACCCTTAAGGGTCTGCCAATTGTACCTTAACTGTAGGTAAATGTACCTTTCAGTCTAATTTTAGGTACAGAAATGGACTCTGAGGAACATCCCCAAGGTACAAGCAACATTAATGTATCCCCATTGATACAAAAATGTTCCTCAGAGTCCATTTCTGTATCTTAAAAGCTACATTTATCTACAGCCAGGGTACAGATGGTAAATTAGTTAACGCCTGGCACTGCCAGAATCCCCGATTCGAGAAAGCAGGGTATGTGGAGGTAGCCTGTCGGGCTTCGGCTGGTCCACCCAAACGCCGTTCATGCTTGGGCCTGCAAACCTGCTGTCAAGCAGGTGCTCTTGACGACCAGCTGCGTTTGATTGGACAGACAGAGAGGGGGAGGCTTGTAGCCCCGATTAACAGACCGTGACGTGAATGTTGAGGTGGCTGCAAGCCTAAAGTGTCCCATCTTGGGCTGTCCAAGAGTTATAAATCAGAATGCTGAAGACCTACATCCAAAGTCAACTTTCTTCCTCGAAGAAGCAATAAAATTTAGTAATGCGACTGGAAAAGCACTAGCGAGGGATCTCCAAAAATACTTCTGAGCAGAAAGCAGTCTGGAGGAGTCCAATGGCAGAAAACTCTGTGCGTGGGGCGTTGCAAGGTCAGCTGGGTCCTTGTATTTCTAAGAATGACCCACTGTTTGGCTCCATTGTTATTTTTATCTTCCCCGCTTATTCAAATATGAAAATTCAAGCGTGGGCTAGAGAACCTGGTGAAACTCGGCGGAGCCGACTGCCAAGGAGGAAGTTGGACACGCGTGTTAATGTCAGCAGCGTTAACGCGGATCTGAAAGAACGTGGAAAGCCCTCTTATCGGTCGAGTAGGATGTGTAATCTGAGTCAGCCTGTTAGTATTTTGAAAGTAAAGCCTTTTTTTCTAGTGATGTCAGTATGTGAGATAAGCACATCAAACAGCATTAGAGCATCAAGGTGAATGCATGATGTGTAGGTCCTGTGTACTGCTTCCTACCATGCAAGGTGGCATGATATTACTCGGTGTATCACAGCAGTATGACGCACCTTATGATGTGTAGGTCCTGTGTACTGCTTCCTACCATGCAAGGTGGCATGATATTACTCGGTGTATCACAGCAGTATGACGCACCTTATGATGTGTAGGTCCTGTGTACTGCTTCCTACCATGCAAGGTGGCATGATATTACTCGGTGTATCACAGCAGTATGATGCACCTTATGATGTGTAGGTCCTGTGTACTGCTTCCTACCATGCAAGGTGGCATGATATTACTCGGTGTATCACAGCAGTATGATGCACCTTATGATGTGTAGGTCCTGTGTACTGCTTCCTACCATACAAGGTGGTGATTACTCTGTCATCGGGAAAAAAACTTAGCAAGCTCTGCAATTTCAAGTATTCCTTTTATAGATGATCTAATTTATGTTTAAAAATCAGTGTAAATTTGACCTCTGCTGCTTTTTGTATGAGCGCTGCAAGTTCTCTGAAACAATCGTAATCATTTTCATCCTTGCTGTTTTAATCACGTGTAGACGGGTTTCTGAGAAATTTATGAAGTTATTTTTTTCGCTTTATAAACACCCCAATATTTATCACAACAAAATGACATTGCTATTTTTACTACAGAAGGACATTGCTAGGATCCTGGAGTATTTAAACACGTTAAATTTCTTTTAATGCCATCCGGATTGTTGTGTTGTTATTCACTTTGTTTATTGTTGTTTTTTGAGTTCGCAACTGTGTTTAAGGTGGCGTTTGCATAACCAGTCGACAAAGAAAGCGTTTCTAGTCCCACCCAAAAGTACCAAAGTAGTACCCCTGCTGGGTTGGCACTTTAGGTACTGGAACTTTAGGTACTGGAACTTTAGGTACTGGAACTTTAGGTACTGGAACTCGACTGAAAGTCAATGGAAAAGCACAAGTACCAAAAGAACTTGGTTCTGTGGAAACGCACCCAAAGTGTTGCTGGATAGACACACTTTCAGATAATGCTGTAAGCTGCAGGGAAATGAAACGTTTAAGACAGGGGTCTGCAACTTCTTGTCCTGGAGAGCTACTATCCAGTAGGTTTTCTGTCCCACTTGGGTTCTGGCATTTACCAGAGAACAGGTGTGGCTCATCAGAAGCCGGGTATGATAGAAAACTTACTGGACGGTAGCTCTCCAGGACCGGAGTTGGAGACCCCTGGTTTAAGATAATGAAATGCACCGGGAGCAGCTGTGGATAGTGTCCCTTTCATGGGCTGATATGGTTTTGGTGAACCGTACCAGGTTAGGTGTTTTAAGAGCGTGATGTTGTTAGGTGTGTGCACACGCGTGTCTGTTAATGAAGGGTGACCAAGTTGGGGGTGCGGACCCCAGGTGTCCTCGCTGATGGCCTTTTCCATCTTTACCCGCCTCTGCGATGGTCGCTGGCAGAGCTCAGACCCAGCAGAACTGATGTGGTTACTGAAATTCTTGCACACACGCTCGCTCGCTCTCACTGGCTCGCCCACGCAGTGGTATCTGACAGTTTGCTGAGTTGTGATCGTGCTTCCCCCCACAAAACATACATTTTTAAAGATAAACTTGACGATTCTAGTTGTATGCTAACTGCAGTTTAGCTAAATAGCTACTTAGAAGTACTAGTGCATGCAGTCTTCACAGAAGGATGGCAAGCTTGTCCGCGCCGCTTTATCCGGGAAAGGTGCATGTGGATTTGCAGAATGGAGCTGCCTCGGCCTGGAGGCTTCTGAGTAATTGAGGGAGAGAGAAGCTGTCACAGGAGCTGACCTTTATTTACCAGCTGGCACATTCCCCGAAGCCCACGCAGTAGGCGTGTCTGCTCCCGTGGTCCCACTAGTCACGCCCACCCACCCAGGAGAGACCATCCAGTGCCAGCGTGTGGAGGAACCAGCCCCAGGCTACACGACGGGTGTAGGATCGTGCTCTGCCCTCTGTGGGGGGAGGGGAAGCAGTTCTTGCAGGTTTAGAACCGTAAAAACGTAATGGAATTTCGGAGCTGTCTGTCGCTTTGTGGCTCATATGATTGTCTTGATGTTCTATATCTCTTGAAATGGAAATGATCCTTTATTTGTCATTATACAAGTAGCCCTATATGTACATGGGAATGCATCTTCTTGCATATCCCACATGCTCTTCTTAAAGACATACACACAAACACATATATACAGTATAGAATGAAAGTTCAGGCCATTTATCCAGTTCCTTTGGAGCATTTTTGGGGGATAAGGGCCTTGCTCAATGGAAATGTGTTTTAGTCCAATGGGCATGCGATTATTCTGCTGAGGCTGGGCCTTGAACCAGCGACCTTCTGGCACAGAGGCCTAAACCCTGAGCCACACACCACCTCCTCACCACTAAGTGGAACAGTATTGAAAATCACAAAGCTCAGATATACTAGGGGCGTCCTCCTGGAGATTCCTGACAGGACGCCCAGGGGCGGTGGGGCAGTGAGCAGATACTCGCTATTCAGCCTGCCAGAATTTATTGACGACGTGTGGAATAGCGGCCGGAGAAACCGGTAGCTGTCCTCCCTATCGCTCCCGTCCTGGATTGTAAAAGCCTTGTTTTGTGTGCTCTCTCATGCTTTCTCTCTCTTCTTTTCATTATCTGGGACAGCCCACTCTGGGACTGCGATAAATGGAGACGTAATTCCAGTAACACTCAGCAGGGGCATCCTTGGGGGGCTGTAAGAGTGTTAGCTCTGTCAGGAGTGGAGTGCGGGGGTGGCCGTGGGGTTTGGGGGGTGGGGGGGGGGTTCGGCATTGTCTAGCTAATTCGGATTTATCTGTGGTAGCGTCCTCCCAGCAAACAGGCCGTTGTTCGACATTCAGGCTTTCCATTCTGCCACTGTCGACGACGCTGCTTAAATGAAATATTGTCGGGCAAAATCTTAATTCTAGCTCCTGTTGATGCGGTATTGATTGGCGCATCTTTTACGTTTAATGGACGTGGCTGCTTGCTATCGACTCTGTGGCTTGCTGGCCTGCCGTGGAGCAGGATGGTATCACTGGGGTATTTTTATATCAGTGCCTCTGTCCCAAAAGAAGAACAGTGCAGCTTTGGGGAAATTGTCCTTCTTGTCCACTGTTGTCATTCTTCAGGCAATTTTGTCTTAAGGAGAAAGGAAAAAGGGACAGTACTTCCCTTATTCTGCAAGCTGCCAGAACAGCCCCACATCCACAGACGGCCTTCTTCCCCTTGCTCTTGCTGTATAGGGTTAGGGTTAGGGCTTTTTCAGTTCTCCCTCAGTTTATGGGCTGTAGCTATCCCATAAGAGCTGATCTGCATGAGAAATTTCAAAACTGTTCTACAGCACCGTGTTCACGGTCTGTTCACGGTCTGTTTACGGTCTGTTCACGGCTGTGTCTTTTAGCTTTTAGCGAGGGGCTACAACACTGGGGAACTAGTCCTGCAATGGAGAGGAGGGAGCAAATGGCAGAAGCCACTTACCTCGAGGACCAGTGAGGACGATCGCGGAAGGAAATGAGGTCTTTTCCTGTGGGAATCCTTCACCCGGCTGTAGGAAGTCTCCTGGGTCGGTGGGATCTGCAGAGGAAGTGTCTCCTTTCTGGACAGGAAGTGGGTCGCATAGCGAGGGGCAGGCCTGGTCTGTCGCTCAAGGTCGAGCGGCACTGAGCGAGGCGAGAGGGAAGCCTTCCACAGATATGGTGACACTGGAAACGGAAAATAAAAGGCCTTGTTTTTCAAAACACTACATTAGGTATTTTCACCGTTGACCGATCTTGCAAGCTGTGTGGCTGGACTTATTTTGCATCTTTTCTGGAAAATTTTGCATAGTTCAGTCTTGGATGGGGTAAACCTGGTTTTGTATTTAACATTAAACTTACTTAAAGGTTATGCAAATTGAAGGGCACTAACTGAACACATTAGTGCTTCTGCCTGTGCTTGTAAATGGCTATAGTTCTTTAAAGTTTGAAATTTTCGTCTCATGCTGATCTCATTTCAGACTGGCAGCATCAAGGGGGGCTGATTACCATGGAAATATGTAAATCGAGGCATGATATGAATGCTCCTGCACGCTCCACGAATACCAGCCCTCTCCTCCAGGTCTCACTCCTCCTCAAACGGTCGGCCTGCTCCGTTCCCCTCACATGTGTTTGGTCCCTTATTCCTGCCCTCATTGCTTCTGTCACCAGAACTATGTCTTCCTTAACTGACCCCTATCACCAAAAAAGAAAAAAAAAAGCAATTTGAGAGCCTTGGTATCTTAATGCTTGTTTGGCACTGGCTGTCCATTAGTTTTCCTTGTTTTGCATCCATTGTAGATTCTGGAAGGTTCTGCTTTTGGTCTCATATCTCTTTGTTTTTAAGCTATGGCGATGATGTAGTCACCAAAGGAGGCATAAGAGGGGCCATAATTCATACTGAGTGATCAACCTTATCATTAGCCAATGATATGTTTTGAATTGGTGAGTGATGGGGATTGGGGGGGGGGGCACTGCAGGGACCAATCAGCTTTAAGCTGTTATGTTTACTATTATGGTTCTACCCGGTATTAAAGCAGAACTTCACTGTGGTGAAAATAGCAGTAAAATTATCTCCGCTCCTTCTGTCGCTGCACGTTTGTTTACACCACAGAAAATGATTAAAAAAATTTTTTTTGTATCATTCTCGACTGTTTGAATCGTCAGAGTCTTTCATGCTGTGGCAGCAGATGTTGCAAAAAAATGGGCGGGGAGGAGCCGGCGTGGACTGGGAGGTGGCGTCTGAGTGGGGGCGCCCTGCCCCTCTGCAGTGCGGACCTGCCGGTGGCCTCACGCGACTCCACGTCACCCCGCCCTTCGCAGGAACCCTAAGCGAGTCCCGATGTGCCTTTGAATATCTTACACAACAACAGGATGTGACTCTGCGTTCGTTTATGTCAGCCTGCCCGCGAGGTTGTAGTGAAGGTGAATCAGACATTATTTTTAAAATCGTTTTTTTCCTCCCTGTACTCCAGTGAAGTGTTATCAGGTTTGTGCAGGTGGCATCATCTCACCCTGAAATGTCCTGCAGTTCCTTCTGGCCTGATGGTTTTCTCAGGTCCTGCCTAGTGACCTTGTGTAGGATCCCTGCATGCTACACTGGGTAGGTGTGACAGTGATGCTCTTTTTCCCTGATCCCCGCTGGAGGTGCACCGCTGGGCAGTCGAAAGGCTGTCACCGCTTTATGGTCCTGTGACGGATGACCCCTCGGGTTGGGCTTGACGCATGGGGAGGCTTTTCGTCACAGGTGTTTGAGACTAATGAACGGCCAGGCCTGCATAGTGGACGGCCAGGCGAACCAGAGGACGTTGGTTTAGATGGAGAGATTCTCATCTCAGGCATATTGTTGCTGAAACTGTGTAGCTGTGTGTCAGACCTTGGCCCAAACTGTCGAGACCCAGACCGAAAACCTATTACCCATTAATTTTTTGTACGTGGACAGATTTTGCAGTAGATGGTGATGGTGATGGCAAAACATGGGTTCTGCAAAATTCAGTTATGAGACAGTGTTGCGTGGAAGGTGACACACGGCCAATTGGCATTCCTCTCTCAGCCCGCGCACAGCCAGTTTCTCAAGGTGGGGGGGGGGGGGTTTGGCCCAGGCTGTCAGACCCTGCTGGGTTCGGGAAAATCTGCATTTAACTGTGGTTGTACAGAGGTTAGCACAGCTGGACGCTGGGCTGCTGGAACTTCTATTGTTTATGGGGACTGCTGGGAGTCAAAGGCGGGACAATAATATGTGAGTGCGTGTGTATTTGTCTGTGTGTGTATCTGTGTGTCTATATGTATGTGTATATGTCAGTGTGCGTATATGCCTGTCTGTTTGTGTGCATGTATGTGTATATGTCTGCCTGTGTGTGTGTGCGTGCGCTCATGTGTGTGTGTATTTGTCTGTGTGTGTATCTATATGTATGTGTATATGTCTGTGTGTGTGTATATGTCTGTGTATGTATATGCCTGTGCATGTGTGTGTGTGTGTGTGTGTGTCTATATGTATGTGTATATGTCTGTGTACGTATATGCGTGCGTGTGTGTGTGTGTATGCTGGGAGGGGTTCCGCCCGTCTATTTTAAGGCCGGCCCCATGGGTCTCTGCCTGCCCCACGCTCCCCCAGACGCTCCCCGGAGAGGAAGGAAGCCATTGACATCTTGTTCCAGCTTCCCCGATTCAGAACCCCCTGGAGCCCGGAACCGGTGCCAGGGCTCGGAAGTGTCACATCCAGAATCAGACACGGCTTGCGGGACAGAATCTGGGCATATCAGGCACCGGGTTACTCTTGCGGCGCTGGGCAGTGTGGAGGCGAGAGCTGGTAACACTGGTAACACTGGTGTAGAGCACTGTCAGGACTTAACTGTCTGCTTTAAGTCTCTGTCATACTCATTATTAACAACACCAGGACGTAAAGCTAAAAATAAGACAAACTACCGATTTTGTAAGGATTCAGTCTGTCTTTATATGTGATGTGTGGATTTAAATGGGTCATTTCTGCTTAATGACTGCTTGCATGTTAACACTAGCGGTTGTGGTTGGGTCTGTTGTCTCCATGGCCCGGCTTCATGCCCCCAGCGTCGCCATTCTGTGGCTGGCATCTTGCAACCACTTGATGTTTCTTAAACCCGGGACTTCAGCCTGTTCCCATGAAGGAGAGCGGCCAGGCCTAAAGGGGCAGGCCGCGTACAGCCAGGATGCCCGATGACGCAATTCAGTTCCGTGTTGCTCTCTGCAGTTTTGTGTCACACGCGGAGTTCTGAATTTACTGGGGAGCTGAATTTGTGTTTGAAGCTAAATATATCCCTGCATATCGCACTCTGTGGTTCGCTTTGGTTATTGCGTGCCTGGTTTTCTTCAGAACGGCTCCTGTCTCACAATTTCTCACAGAAGAGTTTTACACGTTCTTCACGACTTTGTACGCTACTTTATATGCTTAGTATTCATGACCTCATACTTTTTCCCTTAAACCTGTCATTCATATTTTAATTGATCTTGTGCCCCATGCGGTGAGCTGTGTTTTTTTTTTTTTTTTTTCCTTTTGAGAATTTTGTTAAGCTGATCAGATGATGATAATTTCCTTCGTCGCTGACTACAGAGGTTGGCTGAGGTTTGGGGGTGGGGATGTTGAGAGTGTGAGTGGCGGTCTTGCATATGGAACAACCACCCACAGTGCACCGTTACCCAGAATGCCTACTGCAGCCTGCTCTCAGTTTTAATACCCCCCCTTTCGAAAGCATGCCTTGCTGGCCAGGAAGTCACAAGCAGCTAGACCCCCCCCATCCCCCGGCCCACACCTCCTTGTTCTTATTATTCTCTGCTGGTTGCTAAGCAATAAGGATAACCGGAAAGAAGAGGATCCCCCCCCCCCCCGATCGGCTCTCGTGGCCTGTTTGTTTGTTTCTTCTTTTTTCATTTTTCAGGCTAGAGAGAGCAGTACTTTGTTCTGTCTTTTTTTCTCTCTCTCTCTCCACGGTTCTCCCTCGAGTTGGGCACCTTGCACTGGTTACCGTGGCATGGGTGGCATCCGCCAGTTGTATAAACGTGATGAAACGCTGTCCGGATTTCAGGGCCGGGCGTGGCCCCGTCGCTCACTCGTGTGTGAAGTGCGTCACCCTGCCTGCAGACGTTAGTAAGAGCTCAGGTATTTAATTGTGGATTTTAATGAGCTTGGCGGGTTTTACACGTGGACTTTGTCTCCTCCTTGCCCAGCCCGAGGCCCGGAATTCACTGCACCAGGCATCCTTGGGTGATGCCGGTTGGGGAGGTAGGGGACGCTCTGCGAGTTAGGCTTCTGTGCCTGGTATCGGAAGGTCGCCAGTTTTAATCCCATGCTTGGTAGGATACTCACATGACCCCTGTAAAATGCTCCATGGGTCCAGGAAGAAAGGCTGACCGTGTGCTCAAAGTCCAAGCTTCACTCATACCTGTATTTATTTGTGCGTATGTCTTAAAGGAGAGCAAAATGCAAAAGCGAAATCTAAAGAATTTCAAAGTACCTTATGCTTGTTTCGTTTCATTTCACTAGTTTCTAAAAGACTATTTCCAATGTGATCTGAGCTATAATATGTCATGTCCGGCCTGTAACTAATTTAACTGCACTTTACCAGGAGTTCCGGATCGTATCGCTAACCGCTACGTTAGCCATACAACTTGACGGATCATGTGTTCCTGTGGGTAGAATCCTGCACTCTTTTGGCCAACCAGGACACTTGGACGTCACCACCTGCTCTAACCCATAACTGCTTCCCTGTAAAATCATACCCCGTATACCTTTGCCAAACCCACAGCCAGGCTCTGCATCCTGCTCCCATTCACACTCTGTGTCCTGCTTTCTGCCATCACTATACCACCACCTGCCTCATCTCCTTGGCACTGCCTCGCTCCCTCTTGAAACGCTGCCATTGGCTTCCTTTCTCCTAAACCTCCATCCTCCTGTCTAACCAGGCTGTTCAGGCGCCTCTGTGGGCTGCCTGAGAGGCTAGCCCAGCCTGGCACTCATTATCTGCGTTTAGTGGTCTTACAGATACTACAGTGCCTTGGTAGTGAATTTCCCATAATCCAAAGCATTTAGCAGGTTAGCGTAATTGATATACAGCTACCAGTAAATGCTAGCTTGTTGGTTAAAAAATATGGTAGAATGTGCCTTGGAGGGGTTTGTGGGGAAAATTCCCACCCCCAAGAGGATCTAAAGAAAGAGTAGGCTCTGTGTTTCTGTGTGTGTATGTGTGTGGGTTGTCATGTGACCTGGGAGCAGCAGTGTGCTCCTGCAGACCCTCCCTAACATGGGGAGGCTTGCAGATGTGCCCCTGCATTTGGCACTGCTCCAGTGATCCATCTCCTCAGTGTAGATCCTAATGTACCTCCCATGCATCTGCCTGTTGGCTCCCTGTTGGGGTGGCAATTGGTCGGGTTTTATTTTGCACTTCGGAAGGTGTCTGTCTGCCATCGAGTCGCGGTCCTCATGTCTGCGTCCTTCCTGTCTGTCCCCACAGGTCCCGGTCGCACACTGTTTTGGTCCGTCGGGACACAAGAAGAGGTTCTGCTGTGTGTGCCGCAAGTCCCTGGAGGGCAGCCCCGGCCTGCGATGCGAGGGTGAGCCTCCGACCTTTTGGCTGCGCTTTCGGGAAGCCCTTCCTTTCAGAGCCTGCTTTAGGATGGGAGCTGCACAGCGCACGCATTACAGATACTCCTCCATTCACCATTGCTCGACTAGCAATATTTCAACCTTATAATGGTGCGACAGCGGTGCACATTCAGTACTCATCAAACTTTCAATTTCGATCTTTTCCTGGGCTATATATGCTGTACGATACTTTCTCTTGCTGCTGGGAGATGTTAGCGTCCGCCTGGCCTCGCTTCCAGTCCGTGTAGCGATCATAAGGAGAAAAGTCTCATACGGTGTTTAAAGACGTATCATACAGTGTTTTTTTACTGTTTAACCAAATCACTTGTTCATTTTACTTTTCAGTCACTGTTATTTAGTTACAGTAATTATTTATTTACTTATTCAGTGGCAGCACTTATTCATTTACCTATCATATCATATTCATATTCGACTTACGATATTTTGTACTTACGATGGGTTCTTTGGAACGTAACAGCATCGTAAGTCGCAGCACATCTATGTATGTAATAGATGGTAATATAAGCACCACTAACTGGACTCAAGGACCCGTAATGCAGCCATGTGCTGTTATCTGGGACACACCAGTGGGCTGGACAGGACACCAGGGCCCTGGAGTCTGCATCACCCAGCCATCTGCAAAGACACCGCTAGCCTGTTAAAAGGCAAGGGTGGGGTTGCTATGGTAGCAGTGAATGACTGTTTCAATGGTTGGCGAACAAGCAGCGATGATAGATGCTGTGTGGCTCCATAATGCTGATTTTAGATTTAATATATTCTGCTACAGGGCACTTTACATTTAAACAGAACTGTTTAATTATATTAGATTAATTATAACTAGTCTGAATTAATTTGCTCATTTTACTTGTAACCGTGATTCTCACTGTGGCATCAGTTTTTTCATGTATAAGATTAAGGTGAAAACATTTTTAATTCAGGGTTAATGCAACACCAACTAACAACAAAAGGGTTTGGGTGTTGATATGCACTTTATCTTATACAATGAGCGACTGCAACATTTTGTCCTGAGAGCTAAATGGACCCTTTACAGCAAGGTCAAAATCCTGCAGATATGGAAAATATGCGCATGGGGCATCTGGCGTGTGATCTCCGGTAATGATTAACTTCTCGTATTTCTCTTTATATTAACGAGCCTGTCCTTGGCCTGCTTCTCAAGGCCGCGAGGTCGACCTTTTCAGTGGATGCCGTAGCACAGCTCCCCCATGTGGAATGTTTCTCTTCTTACAGTGTGCGAGTTCCACGTCCATGCCGACTGCGCCCCGTTCAGCTGCAGCGGCTGCCGTCTCTGTCACCAGGATGGGAGCCTGGACTATGTGAGTGGCCGTTCTTCCACTCCATACCTACTCCCATTTCAGTAAACGTGGGCAGTGTGTGACTCTGCGGTTCAGGACTATGTGAGTGGCCGTTCTTCCACTCCATACCTACTCCCATTTCAGTAAACGTGGGCAGTGTGTGACTCTGCGGTTCTGGACCATGTGAGTGGCCGTTCTTCCACTCCATACCTACTCCCATTTCAGTAAACGTGGCAGTGTGTGACTCTGCGGTTCTGGACCATGTGAGTGGCCGTTCTTCCACTCCATACCTACTCCCATTTCAGTAAACGTGGGCAGTGTGTGATTCTGCGGTTCAGGACTATGTGAGTGGCTGTTCTTCCACTCCATACCTACTCCCATTTCAGTAAACGTGGGCAGTGTGTGACTCTGCGGTTCAGGACTATGTGAGTGGCCGTTCTTCCACTCCATACCTACTCCCATTTCAGTAAACGTGGGCAGTGTGTGACTGCGGTTCAGGACTATGTGAGTGGCCGTTCTTCCACTCCATACCTACTCCCATTTCAGTAAACGTGGGCAGTGTGTGACTGCGGTTCAGGACTATGTGAGTGGCCGTTCTTCCACTCCATACCTACTCCCATTTCAGTAAACGTGGGCAGTGTGTGACTCTGCGGTTCAGGACTATGTGAGTGGCCGTTCTTCCACTCCATACCTACTCCCATTTCAGTAAACGTGGGCAGTGTGTGACTCTGCGGTTCAGGACTATGTGAGTGGCCGTTCTTCCACTCCATACCTACTCCCATTTCAGTAAACGTGGGCAGTGTGTGACTCTGCGGTTCAGGACTATGTGAGTGGCCGTTCTTCCACTCCATACCTACTCCTATTTCAGTAAACGTGGCAGTGTGTGACTCTGCGGCTCAGGACCATGTGAGTGGCCGATCTTCCACTCCATACCTACTCCCATTTCAGTAAACGCGGGCAGTGTGTGACTCTGCGGTTCAGGACCATGTGAGTGGCCGTTCTTCCACTCCATACCTACTCCCATTTCAGTAAACGTGGCAGTGTGTGACTCTGCGGCTCAGGACTATGTGAGTGGCCGTTCTTCCACTCCATACCTACTCCTATTTCAGTAAACGTGGCAGTGTGTGACTCTGCGGCTCAGGACTATGTGAGTGGCCGTTCTTCCACTCCATACCTACTCCCATTTCAGTAAACTTGGGCAGTGTGTGACTGCGGTTCAGGACTATGTGAGTGGCCGTTCTTCCACTCCATACCTACTCCCATTTCAGTAAACGTGGGCAGTGTGTGACTCTGCGGTTCAGGACTATGTGCCCGTCATCAGAAGGTCGTCAATTCAAATCCAGTGGCCGGCAGAGTGATGTCACTGTTGGGACCTTGAGCAAGATCCTTAACCCCAATCTCTCCAGAGTGGCTGATCCTGCTCTCTGATATTCTCCTGTATGACAATTTGGCCCAAAGGCTCAGCTAAATAAATGTAAATGTCCTTCCTTGTTAATATGAGTCACTGGACAACAACCATGATTGTTGAGAAATGCGAATCACTAACCAGATATGGAACTGGTACTTATTGGCCCTGAGGTGTTTTTAATCGCTTGGTGGTTTCGAGGTGTGAATGAATCCTTCTACTTACGGAACCAATTATGCAAAAGTGCCCCCTGGTTTTCTGCAGGTTTCCATTTTTTCATGGCAAACGTCGCTATCAGGCTGCTTTTCGATTTGCACACTGTGCTTGTTGTTCCGGCAAGTCTGTTAGCTCCGGGATTTCCCGACTCCTAATGCCCTTCTTCCTGAATCCCCCTGCAGGACATATACCAGCATCACTGGCGGGAGGGGAACCTATCGTCGGGGGCACGGTGTGAGGTGTGTCGACGGACCTGCGGCTCATCAGACGTCCTGGTGGGCGTGCGCTGCGAGTGGTGTGGGATCACGGTATGACGGTGACCTTGGGGTTAGCCTCTTGCTGGGGGGGGGCATCAATGAGGCTGTTTCAGTTTGATCTGTCTCGCTTCCTGCCCTCAGAATGCTTTTCCACAAACCGCGTCTCT